>NC_088397.1:80908757-80941257 GCF_034236695.1 Oncorhynchus nerka
TAATTCAATATTTTATCTTAATTATCTATCTTTATTTTATCTTATCTTTAAATAATATCTTAAAGATATTAAGATCATTTTTCTTCTTGTGGAACACACTAGTAAGTAGAATCGTTGAAGCAGCTAGCTATGGCTTCTCAGGCTAAACAACAAGCTTCGGTTTCACTTAGTGGAGACATGTGGTCTGAAGTGGCTAGGAGGTGGCTAGACTGTGGCTAGCGTTTATCTGCCGAGTGCTATGTTAGCGTTAGTGCAGGGCTACTGTAGTGTAATGCTAACCTACTGTACCATAACAGACCTCTCTGCCAGAGTTGTCATATGATACATAGATAAAATAGGGTTTTGTTTACCTTTGTTTGCTTTGGGACACACTCTCCTAGCCATGGGAATGTAATGTGACAGGATAAATAACTTGTTTTGCAGAAACCCAAGAACATGTTTTCTACCATGGCCTGGCAAATTGCTGTATATGTATGGGAATTATTTGCAAAGTATGAAATGGTGGTTGCAAAAACAAGACGCAGAGCTATACTCAGGGTACTTAAAATGGGACTCCAGTTATGTTCAGATTACAAATGATCATCCAAACCTTTCCACGCAGATGTGAATAGAGTAAACAGAAATGCGAAACTTTAGAAACTTGTAAACGTCTACAAATAAGTGCACAAACAGGCTGCAAACTCTTTGTGTCTAGTACAAGCAAAGAAAGCTGTCCATAATACATTCGTTATTGCCCAGCTAATGAAATTGAAAATCAATTCTCAAGCTGTGTTACACACCTACAATTCCTTTCAAGTAAATCAAACTGTCAGTTGTCAAACGACAAAGGAGGCACTATGTAAGGACGGACTGGTGGGTTTGGAGTCTGCTCTCCTCATATGTTTAACATTATTATAGAACTGCCATGTAATCCGGAGTAAATCCTCTGTCCAGTCTCATGGTTTCACAGAAATTCCTTATCTGCACAGGAGAACGTTTATGTGGATGACCCTGAAAATTTGAGCGAAACCTTAAATGGTTCGAGAAGCTCTGATCTACAATCTAATCTAATTTGGATAATCCTCAAACAAATGTATTGTTCATAATGTGGTAATAATGTGGTAATCAGACACAAAGTTTCCCAGGGTGTAAATAAATCCTTGCCCACAGAGACCAGCGAGATCAAATCAAAAGTCAATGAGTCAACTATTTGAATACTGGATATGGATTATTTTCCCACTCTGGATATGGATTATTTTCCCACTCTGGATATGGATTATTTTCCCACTCTGGATATGGATTATTTTCCCACTCTGGATATGGATTATTTTCCCACTCTGGATATGGATTATTTTCCCACTCTGGATATGGATTATTTTCCCACTCTGGATATGGATTATTTTCCCACTCTGGATATGGATTATTTTCCCACTCTGGATATGGATTATTTTCCCACTCTGGATATGGATTATGTTCCCACTCTGGATATGGATTATTTTCCCACTCTGGATATGTCAAGGTACTTTATGAGGTTGTTGCAAAGATTTGAAGAATTGCGTTATAAAAATGTTATAAGAGTTTTGTAAGAGGACAAGTCTTTCATAACAGGACAAGAGTTTCGGAACAGGAAAAATTGTGTAACAGGTCACGAGGACGTCTATTGTCAGGTCACAAAGACTTCATAGTCCGAGTCACCTTTATATAATGTTAGGATTTTGCACCTAAAATCAACGGAGGTTGAAATACAAACTCCAGGCAATGTCAGCTACCGGAAATAACAGCTTATAAGCAAATCTAAAAAAACTACATTTGTTGTTTGTGAGACATCAATTTTACCAAATGGTAGTCAATAAAATTATCATAAAGCTTTTATTGGAGATAAGCACCACTTTAAGTACTAATACAGGAATCCCACTTAAACTAATAACCCTGTCGAGTTCAAAGAATATGTGAAAATTGTGCACTGTTCATAAATGACTCTACTCTGACAGGTCCAATGCTCTCTCTTTCTTTCTCTCTTTTTCTCTCTCGCTCCCTCCATTCCAGAGCTATTATCCCCCATTAGTGTCGAGGTACAGAGATGCTGCGCTACTCATCGTCTTAGAAGAGGTCGTAATTACAGGAGAGGTTGGAGGAAAAGGCTTGAAACGTCTTTGGCAATATTGTCTGACGAAGACAAATTCCCCACAGGTTGCAAGCACTCCTCCTAACCTGTCAACCTGTGAGGGAAGCCATTTTGAACTACACATAGGCCTACAGGCAGTACACACTGGGGAAAGGGGATACCAAGTCAGTTGTACAACTGAATGTATTGAACTGAAATGTGTCTTCTGCATTTAACCCAACCCCTTTGAATCAGAGAAGTGCAAGGGGCTGCCATAATTGACACCCACATCTTCAGCACCCAGGAAACATTGGGTTAACTACCTTGCTCAGTTGCAGAACAACAGATGTTTACTTTGTCAGCTCAGAGATTTGATCTAGCAACCTTTTGGTTACTGGCCCAACGCTCTAACCACTGGAGGACTTGCAAATGATCATTCATGATTTGTTTTGTTTTTCTGTAAAGAAGACTGTACTGTACTTTCTAAACATACATTATGTAATTGTGTCATTGTTTTTATTCACCTAAAAGTCTACCAAAAGATGTTCAGAAAGATATATGAAATTCTTTTGAATTCTTTTATACGATATGTTTTTTTTATGATCAAGGCGAGTTATGTACTTATATTTTTGACAGCAATAATATTGTATTCAGAGAGTTATATTCTCATTAAAAACGGATGCATGACTGACTATTGGAACATTTATATTGATAACAGGTCAATGAGGGCATTTTTCAAATATACAGTCAATGACAAGGGCCATTCATATGTCCATTGTCTGTTTTTTACTACAAAGAGACACTTTTATGTGGCAATCTTGACAAGAAATCCTTGTGACCATGTAAGAATCCAATACTTTCGTTGTAAAAAATGTTTTTACATTCTTTGAAGAATCCCTGGATGGCAAGAGAATTTAGCTGCTCAAAGACAGTAAGCCAGTGGTAACTAACCGGTATATCATGATCGACTGGTCGATCTCCATGGCATTCCTAGTCAATCACCAAATATTTATGTAAAAAAAAACAATGGTAAAGCCTTGCGTTCCTATTTGTTTATTTGTTTCGCGCTCTGTACTTGACTCAGCAGCCCTATTACCAGGAAGGCAAAGTGTTCACATTTGTGACCCGATTCAAGAAATTAGGAATAAGTCACGACTTCACAGGAGAGCCGTTTTAATGTAATTTTTTTTTTATCAACATTCGTTTTTTGGCAGGAATGCCTTCTCGAACACTTGAACTTTCATGTGCCTTAATATCAAACTTGTATGCCATCTGTAAATACAAATACAATTGTTAAATTACGATCCTAGTTAGTTAAGCCACAGAAAGGGAGGGTAACCTTCCCGCTAGCCATGTTTGGCTGAGATAATGAGTGGGCTGGACATGCCGAGAGATGAGTTTGGGTTGATCTGCCATATAGCACGTGTCTGTCTATTGGAGCTGGTTAGTATGTCGAAGTATGTCGTGTCGAACGGGGATTTTTTTTATGTGTCTCATAGTAAAACTACATATACCTAATGTCAAGTTAAAGTGTACTGTTATCTAGCTAATGTTAGCTGGCTGGCTCGCTAGCTAACGTTATGTGTATGCTCTCCACCGAGTTTTGAAATCAGTGGAGTTCGAGTACGATAGCTAAGGAGATGGAGAAAACACCAGTCTGCATTACATTGTCAAACTAAGAGCAACCATGCATGGCATCAGACAGGAGAAGCATCCAACCATGATGTATATTGGTAAGATAGTCTAACTAGCTACATTATCAGATATTACACGTTTCTAATTTTGACAGAAAGTGGTTTCATTTCAAGTGTACTGTTAGCTAGCTAACGTTATGTGTATGATCTTATTCTTTGTATCTCAGGCACATTTGCTTCACTAGTTATAGCCATAGAACCTGGTTGGTTAGCTACCTGCAGATTCATGCAGGGTAGTAACGTCATGACTTGTGATTGTGGTCCATTGTTTAGCCAGCTAGCCACATGTCTTAATAAAAGACCCCACTATAATCGTAAAGTGTACTATTAGCTAGCTAGCTAACGTTGGCAGGCTGGCTCGCTAACTAATGTTACGTCATTTTTTACCATTTTAGTGTACCAGAGCGCAGAATAACTGATTAATTTTTGAACGCTCAACACCTGTTGAATATGTCCGGTGTCAGTAAATGTCGATAACAAAGCGTAATTCAATTGTTACCAGCAGCACAGTTACAGTCACCAATGCTCTGGATAACATGAAAACTGCCTAACCAGCTCTGCTAGGGTGAGTAAAATGGTGAGAGCTGGGTGTTCTCTCATTAAGTGTCTGGAAGTGGCTAGCCATTATTAGCCAGTTACTGTAGCTTGGGTGTTTGACTATTGTTGTGAGGTCAAAGCTTTCGAAACAACCCTGCATATTGGCCAGAGCATCCAGTGTGCGATCTGAATGCGAAACCACTCTACATTTAGGAATGGACAATCTGACAGCACAGTTGCAGTCACCAACGCTCTCGATAACATAAAAGCCTAACCAACTCTGCTAGGGCGAGTAATGTTCAGTGAGCTGTTCTCTCTCTCTTAGATGCCTGGAAGTAGCTTGCAAGTTAGTACAGAACACACAGATCAACCCTTAACGAGATGGGTGGGGCTAAGGCTTAAGAGGGTGTGAACAACGCTGAATGGCTGTCGACAAAGAAATCCCAAAATATTGACGGTATTCTCAAAAGTGAGTTTACAAGTTTACAAGTTGATCAACATTCAAAGCAGAATTACTTTCCCGTTGGTTCCTCAAATGCAGTGTATGATATACCATTTTGTAGCTCTGAGTCTTTACTTTAATCCAATGTAAAAAAAACAGAAATTCCAATGTTGCTACATAAGACCTATTCCAGGTGGTGAGTCACATTTTGAACCTTTTCATGTGTCTGAAGGTAGAACTCCGCCTTAGAACTCCGTATAGCAAAGTGTTCCGATAAGCTTGCGTTGCTATTATTAGCGGTTTGTGACTTTTTTAATATTGTGGAATATTTCACTTAATCTGGTCATAGGAGTAACGTGGGGTGACAGGTAGCCTAGTGATTAGAGTGTTGGGCCAATAATCAAAAGGTTGCTGCATCAAATCCCTGAGCTGACAAGGTACAAATCTAACCCAGAACAAGGCAGGTTCCCCAGTAGGCTGTCATTGTAAATAAGTTATTAACTGACTTGCATAGGTAAATAAAGGTTGAATATTTTTTTATGTATATTTTTTAAACAACATGAATTGGTGCATGAGGCAGTGTGACTTGAGTTTCGCTGTCAGCTGGAAGACTATGTCTCCTTTTCTCAGCGGAGGGAAAGAGGGACGGGGGAACGAGGGACGGGGGAGCGGCAGCCGCACTCAAAGCTGCTTCTTACTTTCCCTAACTGACCATCAGATTTTTATTTTTTATTTTTTATTTTACCTTTATTTAACTAGGCAAGTCAGTTAAGAACAAATTCTTATTTTCAATGACGGCCTAGGAACAGTGGGTTAACTGCCTGTTCAGGGGCAGAACGACAGATTTGTACCTTGTCAGCTCGGGGGTTTGAACTTGCAACCTTCCGGTTACTAGTCCAACGCTCTAACCACTAGGCTACCCTGCCGCAGGCCATCAGTCCAGTAATAAAAAACTAAACAAATGATATGCTCACCTACCTATGCTTCACAGGTAATACAACAAATGATCTATTACCAGTGTGATCATATACCTACATTTTTTACGTATAATTTCAAAATGGTCGGAGAACAACATTGGCAGGACAATTCAAGCATAGCCAATATGCAGTGATGATTTATTTGGCCTATAGCCTGCTGCACAAACCTCATTGCTACACAACTGTTTTTGTTGGTTAATGTTGCATAGGCTTAAATTTGCATAAGGTTATGTTTCTAAAAAATCTGAGCGGTAGATGTTGGCTTGCATCTTTACTCAGAAAGTGATCTTGATTCAAAAGATTGGTGACCACAGCAGTAAGCAATTCTTTGAATATTTGGGAATGTTGAGGTAGTAAAATAAGCAGTAAGCAGTAGCGGCGTGTGGGTAAAATCACTGGGGAAGCCGAGCCAGAAAAAAAAGCCATATTACAACCTATTGCGTTGTTTGCCATATAACCTGTGAGTTCATATTTCTTGATACCGTGATATGTAGGCCTAAGGCCGAGACAATAAGAAGACACAGTGATATGAAGGCCTAAGGCCGAGACAATAAGAAGACACAGTGATATGTAGGCCTAAGGCCGAGACAATAAGAAGACACAGTGATATGTAGGCCTAAGGCCGAGACAATAAGAAGACACAGTGATATGTAGGCCTAAGGCCGAGACAATAAGAAGACACGGTAGATGAATATATTCAAACACACCTTTGTTTCACCACAAAACCGGAGAGCAACCTCTGTCCGGTGAAATCCAACAAAGCAGATTACATTTAACAAACTTAAATTATTATTATTTTAAAAATGTAACATGTCCTATAGCAAGTACATTTTTGCCTAAGGTTTCAGACTACTAAACAACTATTGATTTAGAACCACGGAGCATTACTGCAAGTCAGGAGCTGCCTCCACTATTCCAGCACCATTTCAACTTCAACATCATCAAATCACCTATGCTTAGTCTAATACAGTGACAACTAATAGATACCAAAAACTAAATAGGATGTCCATCGTTCGGATTTGTGTGTGTGCTCATGCAAGTAGAAAAAACATGTTGTCTCACCCTACTTGTAGAAATGCCAATGCCATTCTCATCTTTTCTGTTGACAAAACAGTCTATGACTCTATCATACAGTATACACTTTTATTTTTTGTTGTAGTAAGCTACCTGGCTAAAATCCTTGCTCGCTAGCCTAACTTCCTTTCTTGGGCAATGTTAACTAGTTAATGAACTTCCATCCTCTCAGTCCAGGGGCACAATGTATGACTGGTTAGATCAGAATCACCGTTATAATCATTGGCCAGTACTGAGAATTAAGTAAAACCACAAGTCCAAGTGTCTAACTCCATCCATGGCTAATTTAGGAAAGGGACCGTTTTAGCTAGCTAGCTAGAAACTGGAGGACAACAACACAAGGAGATGCAACAATTCAAGTTGCTTCTGTTAATGATGTCTTGTGCTCGATGTGATGTGTTTGGAGTGAAGATAGATCCAAACTGGCTTCCCTTGACACTTTGTTTTGGTGTGCAGGACCATTCACAGTTGAGCTCACTCAGTTTAGCTCAAGGCTAATTGGCTATTATTTTATACTTTTTTTTATAGGCCAAATGCTCACTGGCTTCCCTTGCATTCAATTATATGGGTGGCAACAATGTGACCAGACAGAATCAGATATATGGCCTACACATACAGAGACAGATGGGCGCTGTTTCGCTTTCTCGGATGCTTTCTCCGGTGAGATACATTGAGCCTCTTGCAAATTGAAGGAAATTATGAAACACAGAGAGACGGAAGATACATTATTTTGTTTGCGTCAAAAAGTGAGTGCCTCGGGGCGATAGTAATTTAGCTCAGTTACGTTAGCTTTCTTGGGAACAGGAACAATGGTGGCCATCTTGAAGCATGTGAGCACAGCAGACTGGGACAGGTATTGATTGAATATGTCTGTAAACACACCAGCCAGCTGGTCTGCGCATGCTCTGAGGACGCTGCTGTCTGGGCCGACAGCCTTGCGAGGGTTAACACGTTTAAATGTTTTACTCACGTTGGCCATGGTGAAGGAGAACCCACAGGCTTTGGTAGTGGGCCGTGTCAGTGTATGTATGAGTTTCTTTTTTGTATTCTGTGATTGACTGTAGACCCTGCCACATACGTCTCATGTTTGAGCCGTTGAATTGAGACTCTACTTTGTTTGTTTGATTGCCTTGCGGGGGGAATAGCTACACTCTTTGTATTTGGTCATGTTTCCAGTCGCCCTTGCCATGATTAAAAGCGGTGGTTTGTGCTTTCATTAATGCTGCCATTAATCCACAGTTTCTGTTTATGGAAGGTTCCAATAGTCACAGTGGGTACAACATCACCGATGCACTTGCAAATGAACTTGCTCACCGAGTCAGCATATACATCAATGTTATTGTCTGAGGCTACCTGGAACATAACCCAGTACAAGTGATCAAAGCAGTCTTGAAGTGTGGAATCCGATTGGTCAGACCAGCATTGGATAGACCTGAGCACGGGCGTTTCCTGTTTTAGTTTCTGTCAATAGGCTGGGAGCAACAAAATGGAGTCATGGTTAGATTTGCCCAAGGGAGCGCTTTGTATGGATCGCTTAAGTTAGAGTAGCAATGGTCCAGAATGCTACCAGCCCGTGTTGCGCATTCAATATGCTGATAGAATTTAGGAAGCCCTCAGGTTAGCTTTGTTAAAATTCCCAGCTACAATAAATGCTGCCTCAGGATATATGGTTTCCAGTTTACATAGAGTCCAGTGAAGTTATTTCAGGGCTGTCGAGGTATCTGCTTTGGAGGAGGGATATACACGGCTGTGACTATCATCGAAGAGAATTCTCTTGGTCGATAATGCGGTCGGCATTTGACTGTAAGGAATTCTAGGTCAGGTGAACAAAAGGACTTCCTGTATGTTCCTGTATGTTGTTATGATCACACCGCAAGTCGTTAATCATAAGGCATACACCCCCGCACTTCTTCTTAACAGATGGTTGTTTGTTTCTGTGGGCGCGATGAGTGAAGAAACCGGGTGGCTGTACCGACTCTGACAACATATCCCGAGTGACCCATGTTTCCGTGAAACAGAGAATGTTACAATCTCTGATGTCTCTCTGGAAAGCATCCCTTGCCATAATTTCATCCACCTTGTTGTCTAGAGATTGGACATTGGCGAGTAATATGCTCGGAAGCGGTGTATGGTGTGCTCGCCTTCTCAGTCTGACCAGTAGGCCACTCCGTCTGTCTCTCCTGCGGTGACCATGTTGTATTTGGTCGGCCCCTGGCATAAGATCCCACGTCCAGGGTGGAGGTCCGAACAAAGGATCCGCCGTATGTAATAACACTTGAGATTTTCTGGGCTAACAAGGTAAAAAATAATACAAACAAATTACTGCATAGTTTCCTAAGGACCTGAAGCGAGGCGACCATCTCTGTCGGCGCCATCTACAGTATCTAATATGTCATCTCACGTGACATTCACTGAGTATACAAAACATTAAAAACACTTGCTCTTTCCATGACATAGACTGACCATGTGAATCCAGGTGAAAGTTATTATCCCTTATAGATGTCACTTGTTAAATCCACTTCAATCGGTGTAGATGAAGTGGAGAAGACTGGTTAAATAATTATTTTTAAGCCTTGAGACAATTGAGATATGGATTGTGTATGTGAGCCATTCAAAGGGTGAATGGGCAAGACAAAAATTTTAAATGCCTTTGAACAGGGTATGGTAGTTGGTGCCAGGCGCACCGGTTTGTTTCAAGAACTGCAACGCTGCTGGGTTTTTCATGCTCAACAGTTTCCCGTGTGTATCAAGAATGGTCCACCATCCAAAGGACATCCAACCAACTTGAGACAACTGTGGAAAGCATTGGAGTCAACATGGGACACCATCCCTGTGGAACGCTTTCGACACCTTGTTGAGTCCATGCCCTGACGAAATGAGGCTGTTCTGAGGGCAAAGGGTGGGGGGGGGGCGTAATTCTAATGAGACCATGATCCTATCTAACAATCCATCCATATCAGAGGGAGAGAGACCCTGGGATAACCTGTGCAGGCCGCAGAGAAGAACGAGAGACTGCGGTGGGGATTCTGCTGCGCTGTGAGAAACAGTGGAGGCTTCTGAGGGGAGGACGGCTCATAATAATTGCTGGAATGGTATCAAATACATCAACGACGTGGTTTCCATTCCAGCCATTATTAATAGCCGTTCCCCCCTCAGCAGCCTCCACTGGTGAGAAGGTGGCGCGGAGTCCCCTGTTCTTGTGGGCCCTGTTTTCCTTTCTCCTTGTGTTTGGACGAACAGCAGACAAGTGGAGGTTAGAAAAACACTCTTCCTGGAGCCAAAGGATTTAGACTACAAGTCATTAGGACAGAGGTCAAGTTGAGAGAGCTAAACCTTTATAATTCGCCCCAAATGCCATGGTGGGGTAGGGCCCTTCTTCAGGTTCCAGCGTATTTTCTGTTTCCTTCCCAGAGAAGTCACTCCAGGTTCTAGTAGAAAAGTTAGAGTGACAGTCAGAGACGGACAGATGAGAGAGAAATGGAGGGATTGTGACAGGAAAAGGTTATTATTTGACAGATGAAAATAAATGAATAAAATGAGTCTACAGGTTTGTAGTTGTTCTACATTTTAAATAGCGTGTCATCGCAAAATCAACTTCTACTACCATGTTGATTGATTAGCTCTTTCTAGTGAGCCATATTTGAGGTGTCTATCTACCTCTCAAATACTCAGACCATCATTTGATTCTATTAAATGGGTCATTTTTGATTTATGAATTTTATTGCTCACCCTCTCAAACCTCTGCATAGCAACTCTGTCAATCAGTTGAGATCCGTTTCTTATCACTACTCTGGACGGTTCTGACTTCGAATATGTGGACAACTACATATACCTAGGTGTCTGGCTAGACAGTAAACTCTCCTTCCAGACTCACATTAAACATCTCCAATCCAACATTAAATCTAGAATCGGCTTCCTATTTCGCAACAAAGCCTCCTTCACTCATGCTGCCAAACATACCCTCGTAAAACTGACTATCCTACCGATCCTTGACTTCGGCGATATCATTTACAAAATAGCCTACAACACTCTACAAATTGGATGGAGTCTATCACAGTGCCATCCGTTTTGTCACCAAAGCCCCATATACTGCCCACCACTGTGACCTGTATGCTCTCGTTGGCTGGTCTTCGCTACATATTCGTCGCCAAACCCACTGGCTCCAGGTCATCTATAAGCCTTATCTCAGCTCACTGGTCACCATAACAACACCCACCCGTAGCACGTGCTCCAGCATGTATATTTCACCGGTCATACCCAAAGCCAACAGCTCCTTTGGCCGCCTTTCCTTCCAGTTCTCTGCTGCCAATGACTGGAACGAATGGCAAAAATCACTGTTGGAGACTTATATCTCCCTCACTAATGTTAAGAGTCAGCTGACAGAGCAGCTAACTATTCACTGCAGCTATACACAGCCCATCTGTAAATAGCCCATCCAACGAACTACCTACCTCATCCCCATATTTGTTTTTGTTTTTCTGCTCTTTTGCACACCAGTATTTCTACTTGCACATCCTCATCTGCACATATATCACTTCAGTGTAAATTGCTAAATTGTAATTACTTCACCACTATTGGCCTATTTATTGCCTTACCTCCTTACTTCATTTGCACACACTGTATACATATTTTTCTATTGTGTTATTGACTGTACGTTTGTTTATCCCATGTGGAACTCTGTGTTGTTTTTTTCACACTGCTTTACTTTATCTTGACCAGGTCGTAGTTGTAAATGTGAACTTGTTCTCAACTGGCCTACCTGGTTAAATAAAAGTGAAATAAAAAATAAAATAAAAATATGGGACCTTTTTGGTTCTACCTCAGGCACTACCTTCACTTTTTAATTCAAGCCTTGTCTACTAAATTAGTAACACATATTCCTAGACAGACAGACAGATTCACTGGCAACACCGAGCTTTCTTAATTAAATAAAAAACAGACATAGACTTCAATTGCCCAATCACCTCTCAACATGTGATGCATAACACTGGAAATCAAGTGGCCACATTCCCCAAAAATGTCATCTTTATAATTACCTTTATTACCAGAGAGTATATATTAAAATATGTACTGGTATGACAATGTATGATACTCACATATTATTGTTAATGACACTTCCATATAACAATAGCTGTGAATTCATTGAAATATTTTTCAATCCAAATCCAAGAAGTTAGGGTGACTGATGCCTTCCCTGGCATAAAAAAAGAAAAGGTTATTTTAATACTGTTATTCAGGATCTCTTACTTGCTTATGCTTGTCAACTTGATTTAAATTTTTGAAAGCAGGCAAACTAAAACAACAGTTAACCATAGACATATTTCCCAAAGGCCACCTCAAATATGTAGTTAGAGAGTCAGACAGACAGACAGCCCTCTGGTCAGGGAACAAGGAATGCACTTTCCTTTGGGACGCATCTAAAATTGCCTAGTGATGAAAAATCCTATTTACATTTTTGGGTAGATTTTCCCTTTGATCGTGGTAGGGTAAGATGTGACGCCTCTCTTTGAGCCCAGCATGTTCGTGTGAGCCGTAATGGGTAAACCCAGATAATATTTTCATAGCCACAGTAGGGCTATGCTATTGACCTCCACCTCGGCTTTCATGTGGCAAAATCCAAAAGCAAACCTTGTAACCCACAACATGTTAATAACTCAGTGGAGCCAGACATGAGCACAGAAGCGATGATGATGTCTGTTACCCACATTACATGGTGGAGTGGAGTCACACATATAGGTAAAAAAAGCTCCAAGTGTATTCAAACTTTCACTATTTGCTTCCTTCATTATTAGGTTGTTCGGGTATCTGTTGGTCTAATTGTATGTCAAAATAGGTATTTTACTGTGTTGATATGTTTTAATGCACTTTCAATAAAGTATGATTTGATTAAGATGTCTTGTTGTGAGTTGTCTTCATTAGCTTTGTGCCTATTTGAAAGGTCATTAAATGCAAATGGGAAAGGGCTTCTATTTATAGATAGACTAACTGGCCAATTTTGAGAAGCATTTAATGAAACACTTAATATAAATATTTGTATTTTTAATTGTTTTATTATTTTAGGGGGAATATCAGCTTTAATATTGCAGATAGATTGTAGCTTCTATCAATGTACTTGTCTACATAATTTCCAATCCTCCATATATATTTTTTTATTTTTTTATATTTACATTATTTAAAACATATATTTAAAAAATATATTTTTTCTTTCCCTAATATACATTCTTTATTGATTATGTATTTTAGTCCAGAAGTAGGCTTAATCTGGGTCTGAAAATGGACAAAGATGGCCGCCTCGCTTCGCGTTCCTAGGAAACTATGCAGTTTTTTGTTTTTTTACGTGTTATTTCTTACATTAGTACCCCAGGTCATCTTAGGTTTCATTACATACAGTCGAGAAGAACTACTGAATATAAGATCAGCGTCAACTCACCATCAGTACGACCAAGAATATGATTTTCACGATGCGGATCCTGTGTTCTGCCTTTCAACCAGGACAACGGAATGGATCCCATGCGGCGACCCAAAAAAACGACTCCGTAAAAGAGGGAAACGAGGCGGTCTTCTGGTCAGACTCCGGAGACAGGCACATCGTGCACCACTCCCTAGCATTCTTCTCGCCAATGTCCAGTCTCTTGACAACAAGGTTGATGAAATCAGAGCAAGGGTAGCATTCCAGAGGGACATCAGAGACTGTAACGTTCTTTGCTTCACGGAAACATGGCTCACTGGAGAGACGCTATCGGAGGCGGTGCAGCCAGCGGGTTTCTCCACGCATCGCGCCGACAGAAACAAACATCTTTCTGGTAAGAAGAGGGGCGGGGGCGTATGCCTTATGGCTAACGAGACATGGTGTGATGAAAGAAACATACAGGAACTCAAATCCTTCTGTTCACCTGATTTAGAATTCCTCACAATCAAATGTCGACCGCATTATCTACCAAGAGAATTCACTTCGATTATAATCACAGCCATATATATTCCCCCCCAAGCAGACACATCGATGGCTCTGAACGAACTTTATTTGACTCTTTGCAAACTGGAATCCATTTATCCGGAGGCTGCATTCATTGTAGCTGGGGATTTTAACAAGGCTAATCTGAAAACAAGACTCCCTAAATTTTATCAGCATATCGATTGCGCAACCAGGGGTGGAAAAACCTTGGATCATTGTTACTCTAACTTCCGCGACGCATATAAGGCCCTGCCCCGCCCTCCTTTCGGAAAAGCTGACCACGACTCCATTTTGTTGATCCCTGCCTACAGACAGAAACTAAAACAAGAAGCTCCCACGCTGAGGTCTGTCCAACGCTGGTCCGACCAAGCTGACTCCACACTCCAAGACTGCTTCCATCACGTGGACTGGGATATGTTTCGTATTGCGTCAGATAACAACATTGACGAATACGCTGATTCGGTGTGCGAGTTCAATAGAACATGCGTTGAAGATGTGGTTCCCATAGCAACGATTAAAACATTCCCTAACCAGAAAGCGTGGATTGATGGCAGCATTCGCGTGAAACTGAAAGCGCGAACCACTGCTTTTAATCAGGGTAAGGTGACTGGTAACATGACCGAATACAAACAGTGCAGCTATTCCCTCCGCAAGGCTATCAAACAAGCTAAGCGTCAGTATAGAGACAAAGTAGAATCTCAATTCAACGGCTCAGACACAAGAGGTATGTGGCAGGGTCTACAGTCAATCACGGACTACAAGAAGAAAACCAGCCCAGTCACGGACCAGGATGTCTTGCTCCCAGGCAGACTAAATAACTTTTTTGCCCGCTTTGAGGACAATACAGTGCCAATGACACGGCCTGCAACGAAAACATGCAGACTCTCCTTCACTGCAGCCGAGGTGAGTAAGACATTTAAACGTGTTAACCCTCGCAAGGCTGCAGGCCCAGACGGCATCCCCAGCCGCGCCCTCAGAGCATGCGCAGACCAGCTGGCCGGTGTGTTTACGGACATATTCAATCAATCCCTATACCAGTCTGCTGTTCCCACATGCTTCAAGAGGGCCACCATTGTTCCTGTTCCCAAGAAAGCTAAGGTAACTGAGCTAAACGACTACCGCCCCGTAGCACTCACTTCCGTCATCATGAAGTGCTTTGAGAGACTAGTCAAGGACCATATCACCTCCACCCTACCTGACACCCTAGACCCACTCCAATTTGCTTACCGCCCAAATAGGTCGACAGACGATGCAATCTCAACCACACTGCACACTGCCCTAACCCATCTGGACAAGAGGAATACCTATGTGAGAATGCTGTTCATCGACTACAGCTCGGCATTCAACACCATAGTACCCTCCAAGCTCGTCATCAAGCTCGAGACCCTGGGTCTCGACCCCGCCCTGTGCAACTGGGTACTGGACCTCCTGACGGGCCGCCCCCAGGTGGTGAGGGTAGTCAACAACATCTCCACCCCGCTGATCCTCAACACTGGGGCCCCACAAGGGTGCGTTCTCAGCCCTCTCCTGTACTCCCTGTTCACCCACGACTGCGTGGCCACGCACGCCTCCAACTCAATCATCAAGTTTGCGGACGACACAACAGTGGTAGGCTTGATTACCAACAACGACGAGACGGCCTACAGGGAGGTGGTGAGGGCCCTCGGAGTGTGGTGTCAGGAAAATAACCTCACACTCAACGTCAACAAAACTAAGGAGATGATTGTGGACTTCAGGAAACAGCAGAGGGAACACCCCCCTATCCACATCGATGGAACAGTAGTGGAGAGGGTAGTAAGTTTTAAGTTCCTCGGCATACACATCACAGACAAACTGAATTGGTCCACTCACACAGACAGCATTGTGAAGAAGGCGCAGCAGCGCCTCTTCAACCTCAGGAGGCTGAAGAAATTCGGCTTGTCACCAAAAGCACTCACAAACTTCTACAGATGCACAATCGAGAGCATCCTGGCGGGCTGTATCACCGCCTGGTACGGCAACTGCTCCGCCCACAACCGTAAGGCTCTCCAGAGGGTAGTGAGGTCTGCACAACGCATCACCGGGGGCAAACTACCTGCCCTCCAGGACACCTACACCACCCGATGTTACAGGAAGGCCATAAAGATCATCAAGGACAACAACCACCCGAGCCACTGCCTGTTCACCCCGCTATCATCCAGAAGGCGAGGTCAGTACAGGTGCATCAAAGCTGGGACCAAGAGACTGAAAAACAGCTTCTATCTCAAGGTCATCAGACTGTTAAACAGCCACCACTAACATTGAGTGGCTGCTGCCAACACACTGACACTGACTCAACTCCAGCCACTTTAATAATGGGAATTGATGGGAAATGATGTAAAATATATCACTAGCCACTTTAAACAATGCTACCTAATATAATGTTACATACCCTACATTATTAATCTCATATGCATACGTATATACTGTACTCTATATCATCTACTGCATCCTTACGTAATACATGTATCACTAGCCACTTTAACTATGCCACTTTGTTTACATACTCATCTCATATGTATATACTGTACTCGATACCATCTACTGTATCTTGCCTATGCTGCTCTGTACCATCACTCATTCATATATCTTTATGTACATATTCTTTATCCCCTTACACTTTGTATAAGACAGTAGTTTTGGAATTGTTAGTTAGATTACTTGTTGGTTATTACTGCATTGTCGGAACTAGAAGCACAAGCATTTCGCTACACTCGCATTAACATCTGCTAACCATGTGTATGTGACAAATAAAATTTGATTTCATTTGATTTAATTTGATTATATTGGACAATCAATTCTCATACCTTGTGTACACACAGCTTGTATCATTGTAGTTTTACACTGAATATGATACGCCCCTGTTGATAGTCAGAGCTCATAGTTTGATGAGGTATATGGCATCCATATTAGGAAGTCATCAAACAACACTGACATTCACATGGAAAAGATATGTTGCAACGAAGAGTCAGCATCAATATTTGCTGTGTCAGACCTACATCTATGGGTGTTCTTTACTATACCACCTGTGGATAATACAACGAGGAAGGATGTCTTATGGCTAATGTTCTCGACGTAGCCATGAGGCGTGATGCTGTGGGTGTCCTAAAATGGACACCGTACATTTCATCCCAATGCAGGCCTACTCAGGAGTACATTTTTCAAACCTATAGAGATCCTCAAACCCATAGATAAATAGCAGGCAAAAATACAGTACCTACAGTCACTCTCTCCCGCTTATTTCTTTTCACCTCCCATCTGTTTTGAGGAAGAGACAATATAGCCATGTAAGCGAGCAGCAGGATCTGTATTTGGTTATATTTGCATGCTGTTTGTTGTTGGCTTTTCTAGGGATGGTTGAAACTATGTTACGGGGGAATAGATCAGGCATCACTGTCTGGGATTGAAGGAGACTCGGAGGGGTCTGGGAAATGGGCCCTTCATTTGAAATAGACCTCTGTTTTATAAAGAGGCATTAGCTTTTATTGATGAGACTAATGTGTGTATGTAAAGTAAATGATAAGGGGAGAGGCGGTGCTTCAGGGGAAGGGGTGATGAAAGGCTTGTATTAATGTACATGGCGGACTGCTGTTTTCCATTTGCAGTAACCGCTTTCCCATTTCTTTCTCCTCAATATTCGCACGCACACACACACACACACACACACACCTTTCCCTCCCTTACTCCCGTCATACACATGTAAGTCATATACAAACCAGAAAGGGTTTTGGCGCCCAGGGACAGTGGCCTGGAATTGCCCCCAAGAAACCAAATCCACTCCATCAAATTACCAGATGTCACTCCCAACCTCGATCAGTTGGACATTGGTTTCACCAGGCAGCAGGGAAGAGAAATCAGGTCCACCGCCACCACTACAGCCAAAATGGCATTAGAGAAAGAGAGAGAGAGCGAGAGAGAGAGAGATTGTGTGTGATTCAATAATATTATTAAGCTGGATGGTTCGAGCCCTGAATGGTGATTTGTTGAAAGCCGTGGTATATCAGACCGTATACCACTGGTATGAATAACATGTACTTTTAGTGCTCTAATTACGTTGGTAACCAGTTTATAATAGCAATAAGGCACCTTGGGGGTTTGTGATATATTGCCATTATACTACAGCTAAGGGCTGTATCCAGGCACTCCACATTGCGTCGTGCATATGAACAACCCTTAGTCGTGGTATATTGGCCATATACCACACCCCCTCGGGCCTTATTGCTTGTAAGCCTGTTTGGGTGTAAGCCTGTTTAAGAACTAATTATTAAGTTACCAGAAAACATGTGTTAAATGTCTATATCTAACTATATCTAAGGTGGCAAATAAGTATCTTTATACCCATCTGTATAGCACTTTGAAAGTTAAATAAATATATTATTAACTTTGTTTGTGATGTTTTAATTACTTGTGCAACAGAGGTGGTTTGATGAACTATGCTCGCGTGATGAGTAGCTCCCCTAGCTCATGCATAAGATTTACCTCGGAGGGCACAGACAAGGCTGTGTATCTGTGAATAACTTTGACAAGAAACGTTTCTTGTAGTTATCAATATTTGTGGTAGTGAAGCACAGTATAAACAATGACTATTGTGCCCAACAACAACAACAACAACAACAACAACAACAAACAGTGAGATGGATATGGAGTCACTGGGTCATAAAGTTGAACTGGTTTCTTAAAGCCCCTGGACAGTTGTTGATTGAGTTGCTGGTGTCCTGTGGCCTATGCCGAATTCACTTTCTCATTTCTCATTCTCATTCTCAGGTTTCTTTCATGTGTTTTACATAAACAAGTACATCGTCATGTACCTGATTTAAAAAATCAATAGCAAATGGAAAAGACAAGAACCGTAAATATTTTTGGAGAACAAAAGATTGTATTCACAGTGTGGTTTAAGGATTGGGTTGAGTATGGAGACTTCCAGAACACAGACAATGTGTTTTAAATCAAGTTGATTCTCTTTTGCCATGATTATGTCACTAATTACATTTCAGGCTTTTCCATTATGAAAATGCATGTTGTTTTCGCTGGGACAGAGACATTTTATCACATTTCCACGCCTTAATTAATTCGTTATGCTAAATAACTTGGAAGAGGCCCTTGATTGTTCGAACAACAAAAAGCTTTTGCGTAATCAAATCTGAATTGGTGGTAGGCGTACTTGAGTCTAGGTAAATAGGCTTTAAGGAATCATTAGTATATCATTCAATGTATTTCCATGGGATATTTATACAATATTATCTGAAATATAAACAAATAAATGATGGAGAACTAACAGGAAGGTATATTTAGTCAGATGTTTTGGGAATGACAATTTAGGAAGCAGTAAAGCAAAATAAGCAAAAATGATACATTCAAGCAAACGTGATGGCTGATTTTCCCCACCAACTTTCATAGATCATAGAATATGAATAAATTGGTATAATTACATGTAACTACACTGGTTAATGCATTGAATTACATTGGAATTGGTCCAGGTTCCATTCATTGTGATTCAGTTTCATGTACCTTTTCTTCAGTATACAGTATACAATTGAATAGTGCATAGGTGATGCCGAAAGATGTCTTTGAAAGAGCACAGATATCACATAAATGTTTGAAAATGAGGGATAAAATACGATAATTTAGGCTAATGCCCAATGCGGGAATCAAACCCAATGTAGGGTTGCAAAGCGCCATCATCCAACCAATGGACCTTCTGGTTTAGTTGATGTATTATTAAGGGACATGTGGTGACACTTCTGGTCATTGGTCTATTTTGTAAGATGAAATATGAAGCAGACATTAGAGTTCACCAATGTCACAAGCACGAACGCAAACATGCACGCACACACGCACAGAGTGCTGCATTGTTCCACTGAGATCTATTCTGACATTAATTTCCTCTCTAGAGCACACAAAATATACAAAATATACAACTACATATGTGCACACATTTACAGTAGATACAGATACTGTAGACTGCACACACACACACACACACACACACACACACACACACACACACACACACACACACACACACACACACACACACACACACATTTACAGACACCAACAGTGAGCTTGTGCAATTTTCCCATCATAGACAGGAAGTGGTTTCTTAGCCATCATCATTCCCAAGTTGCTATGGGTAACATGATGTTTCCTTACCCCCCCCTGTCTATCCCTCTCCCCTCGTCTCTCCCCTCGTCTCTCCCTCTCCCGCTCCCCTTGTTTGTTTGTTTCCCGATGTTTTTATTTAAAACATCAAAAGGCAGCCCCCTTCCCTTTCAACGGCCCCCCCAGCCCCAGAGCCTTCAGAATGATTTGTAAACTTCAAAAGGCTAAGAACCCCAGTCTGGTCTCCTCAGCTCATTTAGGTAATTCAATAAGCCAGGGGGGACAAGCTCAGCAGCGCACTGCTTACCCCTGCCCCCGCTGCCGCCACCACCCCGTTGTCCTCACTCTCGCCAACTGAAGCCTCTCTGGACTATGGGGAACATATGTCAGCTACGCTGGACCAAACTCCCACAAAATAAGCATTTATTTATTGATGTCTTGTTCAGAGTGTCTTTTGGAGGGGTGGGAGGGTGAGGTGGGGTTAGCCACTGATGGTTTGTTTTCAGAGTGCATGTCATGTTTGCTGGGTATCCCTATCAATGCAACGTCCGTTAAGCTGTGAAGTTCAGTCCCTGTGCCATTGTAAAAAAGTACACTTTAGCTCTACTGGAAGGAAATAATATACAACCAAATGTATATGGGGACAAGCCACTAACCAACTGTACCCGTACCTTTGGTGGCCTCACTTCCGTGTTGGGATAATACACAGTGAGCTCCAAATGTATTGGGACAGTGACACATTATTTGTTGTTTTGGCGCTGTACTCCAGCACGTTGGATTTTAAATGATACCATGACTATGAGGTTAAAAGTCCAGACTGTCAGCTTTCATCAGAGGGAATTTTAATCTACAGTTGAAGTCGGACGTTTATATACACTTAGGTTGGAGTCATTAAAACTTGATTTTCAACCACTCCACAAATTTCTTGTTTACAAACTATAGTTTTGGCAGTCGGTTATGACATCTACTTTGTGCATGACACAAGTAATTTACATTTTTTTTGTTTACAGACAGATAATTTCACTTATAATTCACTGTATCATAATTCCAATGGGTCAGAAGTTTACATACACTAAGTTGACTGTGCCTTTAAACAGCTTGGCAAATTCCAGAAAATTATGTCATGGCTTTAGAAGCTTCTGATAGGCTAATTGACATAATTTGAGTCAATTGGAGGTGTACCTGTGGATGTATTTCAAGGCCTACCTTCAAACTCAGTGCCGCTTTATTTGACATCATGGGAAAATCAAAAGAAATCAGCCAAGACCTCAGAAAAAAACATTGTAGACCTCCACATGTCTGGTTCATCCTTGGGAGAAATTTCCAAATGCCTGAAGGTACCATGTTCATCTGTACAAGCAATAGTACGCAAGTATAAACACCATGGGACCACGCAGCCGTCATATCGCTCAGGAAGGAGACGCATTCTGTCTCCTAGAGATGAACGTACTTTGGTGCGAGAAGTGCAAATCAATCCCAGAACAACAGCAAAGGACCTTGTGAAGATGCTGGAGGAAACAGGTACAAAAGTATCTATATCCACAGTAAAATTAGTCCTATATCTACATAACCTGAAAGGCCACTCAGCAAGGAAGAAGCCACTTCTCCAAAACCACCATAAAAAAAGACAGACTACAGTCTGCAACTGCACATGTGGACAAAGATCGTACTTTATGTTTGGAGGAAAAAGGGGGAGGCGTGCAAGCCGAAGAACACCATCCCAACCATGAAGCACGGGGGTGGCAGCATCATGTTGTGGGGTGGCTGCAGGAGGGACTGGTGCACTTCACAAAATAGATGGCATCATGAGGACAGAAAATTGTGTGGAAATATTGAAGCAACATCTCAAGACATCTGTCAGGAAGTTAAAACTTGGTCGCAAATGGGTCTTCCAAATGGACAATGACCCCAAGCATACTTCCAAAGTTGTGGGAAAATGGCTTAAGGACAACAAAGTCAATGTATTGGAGTGGCCATCATAAAGCCCTGACCTCAATCCTATAGAAAATGTGTGGGCAGAACTGAAAAAGCATGTGCGAGCAAAGAGGCCTACAAACCTGACTCAGTTACACCAGCTCTGTCAGGAGGAATGGGCCAAAAATCACCCAACTCATTGTGGGAAGCTTGTGGAAGGCTACCCTAAACATTTGACCCAAGTTAAACAATTTAAAGGCAATGCTACTAAATACTAATTGAGTGTATGTAAACTTATGATCCACTGGGAATGTGATGAAAGAAATAAAAGCTGAAATAAATCATTCTCTCTAGTTTTATTATGACATTTCACATTCTTAAAACAAAGTGGTGATCCGAACTGACCTAAGACAGGGAATTTTTACTTGGATTAAATGTCAGGAAATGTGAAAAACTGAATTTAAATGTATTTGGCTAAGGTGTATGTAAACCTCCGACTTCAACTGTATATTAGGTGAACCGTTTAGAAATGATATCACTTTTTGCTCCTTGTCCCCCCATTTTAGGGGACCAAAAGTATTGGTTTTAATGTATTTTGTCATTTTGGAGTCACCTTTATTGTAAATTAAAATACAATATATTTCTAAACACTTCTAATAATGATGAGTGGGAAAGTTATAATACCGCACCAAAACTGCTAACCTCCTATGTAATTGGAATGGTGAGAGGTTAGCATGTCTTGGTGGTATGATATTTGTGCATCTGTAACTTGTGGTGGTGGACTAAGGCTGTTACAGATATCCACCTTTCCCCTTGCACTGTGTCCAGACAAAGCGGGTGACGCAGGGGCTAAAAGGCAATGTAGCGAATGCCCGTAAATGCTGGAGGAGCATAAATCTCAACTTATCAAAACCACTCAGACATCGGTGGCCTCTCCCTGTGGTAGGCTGTCTTAGTCCAGCTCCGTGACATGTTGTCTTAGTCCAGCTCCGTGATGGGTTGTCTTAGTCCAGCTCCGTGACATGTTGTCTTAGTTCAGCTCCGTGATGGGTTGTCTTAGTCCAGCTCCGTGACGGGTTGTCTTAGTCCAGCTCCATGACATGTTGTCTTAGTCCAGCTCCGTGATGGGTTGTCTTAGTCCAGCTCCGTGATGGGTTGTCTTAGTCCAGCTCCGTGACGGGTTGTCTTGGTCCAGCTCTGTGACATGTTGTCTTAGTCCAGCTCTGTGACATGTTGTCTTAGTCCAGTTCTGTGACATGTTGTCTTAGTCCAGCTCCGTGATGGGTTGTCTTAGTCCAGCTCCGTGATGGGTTGTCTTAGTCCAGCTCCGTGACATGTTGTCTTAGTCCAGCTCCGTGATGGGTTGTCTTAGTCCATCTCCGCGACATGTTGTCTTAGTCCAGCTCCGTGACATGTTGTCTTAGTCCAGCTCCGTGATGGGTTGTCTTAGTCCAGCTCCGTGACGGGTTGTCTTAGTCCAGCTCCGTGATGGGTTGTCTTAGTCCAGCTCCGTGATGGGTTGTCTTAGTCCAGCTCTGTGATGGGTGGTCTTAGTCCAGCTCCGTGATGGGTTGTCTTAGTCCAGCTCTGTGACGGGTTGTCTTAGTCCAGCTCCGTGACATGTTGTCTTAGTCCAGCTCTGTGATGGGTTGTCTTAGTCCAGCTCCGTGACATGTTGTCTTAGGCCAGCTCCGTGATGGGTTGTCTTAGTCCAGCTCCGCGACATGTTGTCTTAGTCCAGCTCCGTGACATGTTGTCTTAGTCCAGCTCCGTGATGGGTTGTCTTAGTCCAGCTCCGTGACGGATTGTCTTAGTCCAGCTCCGTGATGGGTTGTCTTAATCCAGCTCCGTGATGGGTTGTCTTAGTCCAGCTCCGTGATGGGTTGTCTTAGTCCAGCTCCGTGATGGGTTGTCTTAGTCCAGCTCCATGATGGGTTGTCTTAGTCCAGCTCCGTGATGGGTTGTCTTAGTCCAGCTCTGTGACGGGTTGTTCTTATTGCTGTTGCATTGTCGAGAAGGAACCTGCAAGTAAGCATTTAATTTGAAGATGTATACCATGCGTATTAGTGATGTGCTGGTTGTCTTATAACCTGCAGGCCCCTTGGTTATATGTGGGGCGCGCAGGTTTAGGGTCATGAAATATTGTGTGGATGAAGGGCGGTAAGTGGAGGGTTGAATAATGAGAAAACAATACCTTCAAAAATCCATAAATGTATCATTCTGGTGCAATTTATATCTATAGACTACATTTAGTTTTTTCCCATTGTTTTAGGCTATCTGGCATTACTGTATAAGCCTAAAGTTTAGGGCCTAACTGTACTGGTGCCAAATAGCCTACACGCCAATCGCTGAACGCTTTTGGGAATGGTCAGAAAAAATGTAGTCTAGATATAATCCACAGAGGCAAAAAGGACAATGTCGGAGTTTAATGCACTATGAGAAAAGCTGAAAATAAAGAGAAGGTAGGGACAGAAAAGTAATGTTTGGGAAAGATTTGGTGAAGTAGGATGATAGCAGTACCTGCTATATTATGTGTGACAATTGTAAGGTGCAATACACATTCGTCAGTCACAAGATGGGGACTTCAAATAGGCCTATGGCACGTCAAGAGAACTGTAGCCTATTGTTTAGATTGGTTAAATAGTAACTGAAATCTGGACACTGAAAAAATCTTTCTGCAGTCTATGACTGTAGCCTACAGCACATTTTCTATATTAGCGGGTTGGGGTTGGGCGGGTGCAGGTGAACAAACAGCTGACTTGCGCACCACTAATGCGTATCCTATACATATGACTAATAAAACATGAAACCAGAAACTATTCCATGTTTCATCTAGCCTAATTTTATCCAGCTAATAACCTAATCACCGATCAATAAACATTATGGACTAAACTTTCAAATCCTGTTGCTGGAGGATTATTTTGTTGAGACAATACTGGTCCAATGAATATCCTACAGCTGTTGTTGTTCTTCTCTTATTGAGAGTGCAATTCCATCACCAAAGAAAACCCAGTCCATGGGCATAACTGCAGCAACAAAGACATGCATTTGGGGCCGTATTAAATCAAATCAAATGGTATTTGTCACATGCTTCATAAACAACAAGTGTAGACTAACAGTCAAATGATTACTCACAGGCCCTTCTTAACAATGCAGAGAGATAAAAACATAGAAAAATAATAGCACATGGAATAAATACACAATGAGTAACCTTGGCTATATACAGTACATGGTACCTGTACCGAATCGATGTGCTGAATCGATATGAGGTAATTGAGATAGATACAGTATGTACATATAGGTAGGGATAAAGTGACTAGGCAACAGGATCATAAACAGTAGCAGCAGCATATGTGATGAGGCAAAAGAGTTAGTGAAAAAAGGGTCAATGCAGATGGTCCGGTTAGCTATTCATTAATGATTTGACTAACTTAGCAGTCTTATGGCTTCAGGGTAGAAGGTGTTCATGGTCCAGTTGGTTCCAGACTTGCTGCATCGGTACCACTTGCCATGCAGTAGCAGAGAGGGCATTTTATAACTTGGGTGGCTGGAGTCTTTGACAATTTTTTAGGGCCTTCCTCTGACACCGCCTGGTATAGAGGTCCTGGATGGCAGGGAGTTCGGCCTGAGTGATGTACTGGGCCGCACACACTACTCTCTGTAGCGTCTTGCGGTCCTATGCCAAGCAGTTGCGATACCAAGCGATGATGCAGCCAGTCAAGATGCTCTCAATGGTGCAGCTCTATAACTTTTTGAGGATCTGAGGGCCCATGCCAAATCTTTTCAGCTTCCTGAGGGGGAAGTGGTGTTGTCGTGCCTTCTTTATGACTGTGTTGGTGTATGTGGACCATGATAATTCCTTAGTGATATGGATACCGAGGAATGTGAAGCTCTCGACTTGCTTTACTACAGCCCAGTCAATCAAATCAAATGTATTTATAAGGCCCTTTTTGGATCAGTAGATGTCACAAAGTGCATATATAGAAACCCAGTCTAAAACCTCAAACAGCAAGCAATGCAGATGTAGAAGCATGGTTGCTAGGAAAAACTACCTAGAAAGGCAGGAACCTAGGAAGAAACCTAAAGACGAACCAGGCTCTGAGGGATTGCTTGTCATCTTCTGGCTGTGCCTGGTGTAAATTATAAGAGTACATAGCCATCAAGGCCAGATTGTTCTTCAAGATGTTCAAATGTCCAGCTAGGTCAAATAATAATCACTGTGCTTGTAGAGGATGCAGCAGGTCAGCACCTCATGAGTAAATGTCAGATGGCTTTTCATAGCCTATCATTCAGAGGTTGAGACAGCAGGTGCGGTAGAGAGAGAGAAAGGGAGGGAGGGAAAGAGAGAGAAAGAGACGAAAACAGCAGGTCCAGCAGTGGTCTAAGGCACAGTATCGCAGTGCAAGAACCGTCACTACAGATCCGGGTTTGATCCCAGGCTGTGTCGCAGCCAACCGTGACCGGAGCATAATTGGCCCAGCATCGTCCAGAGTAAAGGGAGGGTTTGGCCGACCAGGATCTCCTTGTCCCATCATGCTCTAGTGACTCCTTGTGGCGAGCCTGGCACACGCTGACTTCGGTCGCCAGTTGTACAGTGTTTCCTCCGACACATTGGTGCGGCTGGCTTCCGGGTTAAGCGAGCAGTGTGTCAAGGAGCAGTGCGGCTTGGCAGGGTCATGTTTCAGGGGACGCATGGCTCTTGACCTTCGCCTCTCTCGAGTTTGTATAGGAGTTGCAGCGATGGGACAAGACTGTAAATACCAATTTTTGGAGAAAAGGGGTCAAAAGTACTAAAAAATAAATAAATAAAAATATGCAGGTCTGGGGCAAGGTAGTATGTCCAAGAAACACAAGCAGAGCAGTTGTAACTGGAGCAGCAGCAGGATAAGGTAGCGCGTCTGGCATGACCAGGTGGACTGGGGACAGCCAGGAATGATCAGGCCAGGAATTATCAGGCCACTGTTGCCCTGTCCGACAATACTTCTGGTAGGTAGAAATCCCTGCCTCCGGCTGTTTGCTTAGAAATTCTAAGGACAATAAGGAGGCCGGCGCCTTGTGACCATAGCATTCTTGTAGGTATGTAAGGCAGGACCAAATTGGAGAGATAGGTAGGAGAAAGTCCATGTTTAGCAGTAAAACCTTGAAATCAACCCTAGCCTTAACAGGAAGCCAGTGGATGTGGATGGAGGCGTGCTCGGCCCTCTGTTTCCTGTTGTCCACGATCTGCTCCTTTGTTTTGCTGATGTATAGGGAGAGGTTGCTGTCCTGGCACCACACTGCCAGGTCACTGACTTCCTCCCTATAGACTGTCTCTTCGTCATCGATGATCAGGCCAGCCACTGTCATGTAGTCAGAAAACGTAATGATGCTGGAGTCGTGGGTGCGCAGTCGTGGGTGAACAGGAATTACAGGAGGGGACTAAGCATGCACTCCTGAGGGGCCCCCGTGTTGAGGGTCAGTGTGGTGTGTATGTCGTTGCCTATCCTCACCACCTGGGGGAGGCCCGTCAGGAATTCCAGGATCCAGTTGCAGGGAGGTGTTCAGTCCCAGGGTTCTGAGCTTAGTGATGAGCTTGGAGGGCACTATGGTGTTGAATGCTGACCTATATGCAATGAGCAGCATTCTCACGTAGGTGTTCCTCTTGTCCAGGTGGGAGGGCCGAGTGGAGTGTAATAGAGATTGCGTCTTTTGTGGATCTGTTGGGGCGGTATGTGAATTGGAGCGGGTTCAGGGTCTCTGGGATGACGGTGTTGACATGAGCCATGACCAGCCTTTTAAAGCATTTCATGACTACTGATGTGAGTGCTATGGGGCAACACTTGCCAGCTGGTCAGCACATGCTATGAGTACGCGTCCTGGTAATCCGTCTGGCCCCGCGGCCTTGTGAATGTTAAGCCGGTTTAAAAGTCGTACTCACATCGACTACAGAGAGCGAGATCACAGTCGTCCGGAACAGCTGGTGCGGCACGGTTCAGCGTTGCTTGTCTCGAAGCGCGCATAGAAGGAATTTAGCTAATTTGGTAGGCTCGTGTCGGTAGGTATGTAGGTACAAAGTCGTCAATGCACTTATTAATGAAGCCGGTGACTGATGTGGTAAACTCCTCAATGTTATCGGATGAATAACAGTCCTGCACATTAGCATCCGCTTCATCGGACCACTTCCGTATTGAGCGAGCCACTGATTCTTCCTGTTTGAGTTTTTCTTGTAAGCAGGAATCAGGTGGATGGAGTTATGGTCAGATTTGCCAAATGGAGGGCAAGAATGAGATTGGTATGTGTTTCTGTGTGTGGAGTAAATGTGATCTAAAGTTTTTTCACCTCTAGTTGCACAGATAGCTGGTAGAAATGAGGTAAGATGGATTTCAGTTTCCCTGCATAAAAAATATCGGCCACTAGGAGCATCGCATCTGAATGTGCATTTTCTTGTTTGCTTATGGCCTGAAACAGCATGTTGAGTGTGGTCTTAGTGCCAGCATTGGTTTCTTGTGGTAAATAGACAGCTACGAAAAATATAGATGAAAACTCTCTTGGTAAGTGGCATCATGAGGTATTCTAACTCAGGCGAGGAAAACCTTGAGACTTCCTTAACATTAGAGATCACACACCAGCGTTGTTAACAAAGAGAGACACACTTTCCCTCTTAACCTTTCCCGAAGCTGCAGTTCGCTTTTGACAAAGTAAAGAAAAACCAGCTAGATGTATATTCTCCATGTCCTTGTTCAGCCACGACCCCAAGAAACAGGATATTACAGTTCTTCAGGTGCCGTTGATAGGATAGTCTCAATCAGCGCTCGTCGAGTTTGTTCTCTAGTAATTGTACTACGTTCGCCAATAGAATGGAGGGTAGAAGAGGTTAATTTATTTATTCTCGTCAGGGAACCCGCTCATTTGCCTTTCTTGCGACGTCTCTTTCGAGTTACGCAGAGTGGAAATCTTAATCTAAATCGGTTTTAGTGATCGCTGTTCTGATGTTCAGAAACTGTTTTTGGTCATAGGAAATGATGGTGGAAATATTATGTACAAAAAAAGTTCAGATCAGAAGCGATCCACTGCAGTGCCATCTTTATTAATTATGCAGCGTGGGGCCTTATGTGGTGTTGTCTGTAGATTATGCCCTGTGTGGCCATTTTAATTATATTTTGATGTATGTTAGCTGTCAGTCGAACTGCGCAGAAGTTCAACCAAAACACAACTTGACGTTTAATTTAAGGCATTCAGTGGTAAAGGTTTAAGGTTTTGGATACGGTTAAAACAGAAAAAATGTAAATGAGTGCCTAGCACTGGGATTTAACTCGTTACCCTCTGAGCCATAGCTTACCATTTAAGCCCATCCTACCCCATCAACACTGCCTTAGCAAGTCGCGAGCCTACTAGATAGGTTTTGCCCCTAGTGGACGGTATGAAATTGTAATAATAATGACTCCTGGGCCTTGGAATCTGATACCAGCAGTTATGCACCCAGGAGTCATATTCGTATGAGAACGGCTTGGTGGAGCTTCCCTGTGCCTCGAATCAGATCCAAGATCATTTTATTGGATAAGATCATTTTCTTGGTTCTTTTGAAACCAACAAGATAACCTGGATTAATTCATGAAGCTGAGAACGAAATGTATAATTTGTCCACATCAAGTGCAAGTTTCCCCTGACACCACTCTGCCACCCCCCCCCCCAATCCACTACTCCGCTCCACCCCCAAAGGAGGGCAGTAAATGGTAAATGTTATCTATTTTCCATCAACCATGACAGTAAGAGCACCAACATATTTATCTGATGGAGAAGAAAAAACTCTAAACCATTCAACTGCCTGATTGTTCTTACAGTCCTCTGAACTTTTCAAAGCAACATTTAATTGGGAGGAAATTAGAGGGCTCTTCCGCAGGAAGGAAAGGATTTTAATCACCATGTCGTTAACCCCTGTAGGTCTAATCCTTTAGATCGCAATATCTACTAAGCTAACATATGGAATTGTTTTAAGATGATCATAAAATATATAACTTAGTCATTTGATTTAGGTAGAAAAAAATACAAATTATTTGATGAAATATTGAATTTGGCCCTTACTGCTCTAGCCCATAGATTTGAATTTACATTTGAGACATTTAGCAGATGCTCTTATCCAGAGTAACTTACAGTTACTGTATTAATCTTTGAGCAGAGCCTGAAGGTAGAGAGGGGCAGTTCTTCTTGCTGCTCCATAGGCAAGTACCACGGTCTTGTAGTGGATGCGATTTTCGAATGGAAGCCAGTGGAGTGTGCGGAGGAGGGGGATAACATGGGACTATTTGGGAAGGTTGAATAACAGGTGGGCTGTAGCGTTCTGGATAAATTGCAGGGGATTGATGGCACACGGGGAGCCCAACCAACAGTGAGTTGCAGTAGAAATGACAAGTGCCTGGATCAGGACCTGTGCCGCTTCCTGTGCGAGTCGTACTCTACAGACATTGTAGAGCATGAACCTGCAGGAGGGAGTCACTGCTTTGATGTTTGCAGAGAGCGAAAGAGTGATGTCCAGGGTCACGCTAAGGTTCTCTGGGAGGGGGACACCGTTGATTTGTCAAACTTGATGGCGAGGTCTTGGAGTGGGCAGACCTTCCCTGGGAGGAAAAGCAGCTTGAGGTGGTGGGCCGACATCCAAGCTGAGATATCTGCCAGGCACACGGAGATGCATGTCACCACCTGGGTGTCAGAAGGGGGAAGGAGAAAAGTAGTTGAGTGTCATCTGCATATCAATGATAGGAGAGTATGTGGTGTAGATCCTCACAGATCCTCTCCACATCACCCGGTAGGAGCGGCCTGCCAGGTAGGATGCAATCCAAGAGTGTGCAGAGCCTGAGACGCCCGGCCCTGCGAGGCTGGAGATGAGGATATGATGGTTCAGTGTTGAAGGCAGTGGATAGATCTAGGAGGATGAGAACAGAGGAGAGAGAGTCAACGTTGGCAGTGCGGAGAGCCTCCGTGAGAAGAGCAGTCTCGGTTGAGTGACCCATCACCTGGTTAGATTCAAGAAGATCGTTCTGAGAGAGAACGTGAGAAATGTGGTCAGAGGCAGCACGCTCAAGCATTTTGGAAAGGAAAGAAAGAAGGGATACTGGTCTGTAGTTTTTGACATCGGGGGTTGAGTCTTGGTTTCTTGAGGAGTGAGCGACTAGTGCCATTTTTAAGTCAGGGGGGATGCAGCCAGTGGTCAGGGAGGAGTTGATGTAAGAAGTGAGGAATGGTAGAAGGTCTCCAGAGATGGTCTGGAGAAGGGGGGAGGTGATGGGGTCGAGTGGGCAGGTTGTCAGGCGGCCGGATCACTAGTCGCAGGATTTCATCTGGAGAAAGGGGGGGAGAAAGAGATCAAGCCGAAGGGTAGTTCTGTGTGAGTGGGACCAGTGGATGCAATAGGCTGAGTGAATAATGAATGGATGTCGTCAACTTCTTTTCAAAGTGGTTGACAAAGTCGTCCATATAAAGGGAGGGAGGGGATTAAGGATTAAGGAGGGAGGAGATGGTTGAAAAGTTTGAGTTTCCTAGGGTTAGAGGCAGAACCTTGAAATTTACAGTGATAGAAAGTGGCTTTAGCTGTGGATACAGAGGAAATAAGGTAGAGAGGAGGGAGTGAAAGGATGATAGGTCCTCCGGAAGTTTAGTTTTCCTCCATTTTCCCTCAGCTTCCCGCAGCCCTGTTCTGTCATTTTGCAATGAGTCACTCATACAAACACATTGAATAACACATTCATACATGGCAAAACAGAAAGTCACAAAATGTATCATAAGGAACAAGGTTTTCAAATGTCTGTCCTATATCTGAGAGATATAAAATTATTTAGACATGTTTGGTCACATTATGGACATTTAGACATTTTTACAGCTCAGTACTGGGTTACATTGAGACAACTCCCCTGAAGCTTGTGTGCAGTGTAGAGCAGAACAACAGACACCTCTGTGAAAGTTTCCTCTTTAGTTCATAGCTACAACAGTTCTATCTGGACAGTCAGTTTTGTGAGAAGACCTTTTCGAAATGAGGAAGTCCACGACAGAGATTTCAGACGACTGCCATAAAGCTTGTGGATGTCTTAGAGCCAAAAAAAACGACACTGTCCGGTTCGTGATAATCTCCCCATTCAATATTGATGACATACTGTATTAGTTTAGCTCACACGGTTTGGGTTTTACAGATGATTTCGTAACGACATTCTTGTCCGGATCCTCTCATGTGTAGAACAAGCAAGCTTTCACAAGCCCCATATTATGAAATTGCCGCAAATGATATTGACTGAAAGAGGGGATTGGGCCAAAGCCACTACAATGAACTATAAGTCCCTAGCATAAACACATGGGGAGCTATTCAATTTTCAAAATTACATCACAGTGTGACGCAACGCATGGGTTTTAATGTTGAAAGATCGTAAGGGCATTGGCACTCATCGGCCACCCTACGCCAATCAACCAACCGGAACTCGCCAGGGGATTGAATTTAAATAATGAAAAACATTTAAACAGCTAACAGAACCCCAGAAAACATGTTTGCATTCTGCTTCTTCAAATATTATGAGTGGCTGACATTGCCACCACCACTGCAGCCGCCATTGGAGCCAAGGGAGAGAAGCTCTCTAATTAACGTAATTATTGGTAGTTAACAAACTGTGTTTTTGTGTACATTTTGGAGTATGCCAGGATGGAGGAGCAGGAGGGACACGCTGGGCTGCTTTGCTAACTATGTGT
>NC_088397.1:82963757-83121257 GCF_034236695.1 Oncorhynchus nerka
TAACCGAAAGGTTGCTGACCCACTGGGAATGCGATGAAAGAAATGAAGGCTCAAATAAATCATTCTCTCTACTATTATTCTGACATTTCACCTTCTTAAAATAAAGTGGTGATCCTAACTAACCAAATACAGGGAATTATTACTAGGATTAAATGTTGGGAATTGTGAAAAACTGAGTTTAAATGTATTTGGCTAAGGTGTATGTAATCGTCCTTCATCTGTATATGTAATGTTATTCCATAGAGCCCATTATATGAATTTGTATTTATGCAGTTCCTTGACAAGGACGGCCATTAATCAGCAATAATTAGATGTCGGTTTGCATTGTGCCGCAGTTAAACCTTCAGATAGAAATTAATTATGTTGAACAGATATGATTGTCATGCAGAATATGGAAGTGTCTGCTCTATTTCAATCTACACCGTTGTGAACATTTCACCTCAATGAATAGACCCCAGGTGTGGTCCTGACCTGAACATGGATGTCAGTTTGTTTCTCAGGTGGTGATCACTCTTCAACCACCGCTGTGTACAGAACTCATGATGGCAAGTGGTGAGGGTCCTGCTGTGCCACCCGTCACCTCCCTCACGCCTGTCTCGACAGGGACATGAGGGTCCTGGACTCCTCTGCTAAAACAGTCATCAGCTGCTTGATGATTTGCCTCAGGAATACTGACAGGTGTTTGTGTACACATTTTAATTTACTTGAGTACTAGAAGTCCTCACAAGAATAGTAAACCACCTAAAATCCAGAGAATTGAGGACATTTTGCCGGTCCTTAATTGTAAAAAGGCTATTTTAGGGTCAGAGAAAATAGGATTTTGAATGGGAATTCATTGTTGGGGGGGAGGGGTGTAACTGTGTTTGTGTTTCCCACCCCCTGTTCTTTGCTGTGGAGTGTTATTCCTGATGGTTGGGCCGGAATACCAGCTGGCTCTCCGAGGAGGTCCAGCTCCTCATGTGACTCCTTCAGGACAGGAGCAGACCCTCTCCAGCCTCGCTACTTTTACTACCACAACATCCCCTTGATATATACAGTTCTAAAGGAACAGAGTCTTTCATTGTTTTCAGTTGAGAGAGATTTTTAGGGAAAACATAGAGGGTGAAGGGGTGAGAAATGGAGAGAACTACAGTGCTGATGTCCTGTGTGTGTTCACTCCACAAGTAGAGTTTCAGGTTCCGGGTGGGTGGACAGGTTATTTGAGTGTGTGAGGCACTCTCTCTTGTCGTTCCCACATGACATAGAGAAGGAGGAGATGAAAAATGGTAGGAAGGAACCGTTTCACTGTCTGCTCCCTTCAAGTGCAAAGTTGCGGAGTCCGTGCAGGGTGTCGTAGTGAGCGGTGCTATCTAATCGCTACAATATGAGAGGAGAGAAAGAGAGAGGCTGAACATACACCAAGAAATGGGGAAGGGCCTGATGTCAGCCTGACCAAAACAGCTGCCCCTCTCCCTGTAGAGGGGAGGGTCTGTGCAGCAAGCTGACAGGAGAGGGGGAACAGCTAGAGAGAACATTGTAAAAAGAGATGGGGAGCGACAGAGAGCAAGAGAAGGGTGTTTCTTTAAAGGTTGAAAGGGGAGAGAGAGGGCAGTCAGAGAGGTGTAACAGGAGATGAGAGAGAGGAAGGTTTGTGCAGGCTGGAAGGGAAGGGAGAACAGCTAGTGACAGTGGGAGAAAGGGAGAGATGGGACAGCTAGAGAGAGGGACTGAGTGGAGGCTGAGGGGTCCAGTCCTGGCAGATTAGAGTGAGCAGTCAAAGGGTTTGGGGGGGGGCTAAGAAGCAAAGGCAGAACCAAGATTCACTGTGAAGGAGTGAAGAAACGAGAGTGGGTCCCTTTGAAAAGAAATATAAGGAAGGAGAGCAGGTCCTTGGGATAACCGGATAACTCACATAAAAAACTAGAGAAGCGTACTACCATATCTATGGGATGCGGTCACAGTACCCAGCGTCACAAGGGAAAGAGATGCGTTCCAGAACCTGATGGATCCACAAAAGTAGTGGTCCACGATGTCCCCGTTGAAATCCTGCAGCTGGCTGAGGTAAGTGAGGTTTAACCCTTCAGTGGCTTAATGGTTGAGCATGGCATTTGCAATGTCAGGGTTGTGCATTTGAATCACACTGGGGCAACCCATCGGAAGATGTATGGATGTATTATTGTAAGTGGCTTTGGATAAAAGCATTGGCTAAATGGCAAATTCAAATATTACTACAATATTACCTCAGGAGAAAATCATTTTGGGGAACTTGAATGGGATATGAATAGATTGACCATGATTCTGTACTATCTAGGTAGTTATACCATTTCTCAATTTATTGTGCTGTGAGTATCTCGCCTAATGCTTTTTGGAGTTGTCTTGTGACCCATCAACATGTAAACAAAACCAATGATTCTAGCCAGGACCCCCAGTCTTAAACCATAATGTAGCAGCGTCCACCTAGTCTATGGAGAATGCTCTGTCTGTGACACAACCAATAGCAATTTACGGGACATGTTTATGGATAGTGTCATGCAGGACCGCAACTTTCACTGGTGACGGGGTGGGCATGTTCCCCCCACATTCTGAAATTGCATTTTTGTCCCCTCCCCATTTTTATCATTGGAATGTGATACAAAACGCGGTACCGGTGCGCTTTAGGACCATGCGGACACCTCCGAGCGGCCGTGTAGGCTGTACATCCAACTGAAAATATATATAAATTAACAAAATACTAGTCCAATTGCCACCCCACTTCTAAAACCAAAGTGGCGCCCCTGGTGTCATGTGAGATATAACAAACACAATCACAAACGGTTCAGATTGAACTTCTAATCAGTGGTTTCAAAGTCAGTTCCTCGAGGCTAGATGTATGTGCAATCGTTTTTGTTCCAGCCCAGCCCTACCACACTGCATCTAACTTAACAACACTCTGATTAGTTGAATCTGATAGTGTATGTGGATAATTGTCATTTTAATCACAGTATCACATGGCATGGTGGTTACTGGAGTTTGCTAATGATTGTTCCTCACTGTCTTTTGGACTCTGGGCAATGTATGACTCCGTAGCTGTTGGCAGTATTTAACCATGTCAACCTGATTTAGCATGACACAGGACTTTGTAGGATGCTTTGACCTCATTCATTGATGTTGATAAGAAATACAGTATAATTTCCAATGGAATTATTACCTGGTGGAAATTGAATCGGTGGCTAACTTAGAGAATTCCTGAAGCACGTAGCTCGTAAAAATAGTCTGTCCTTGGTTGCAACACTCACAACCAAGTTCCAAACTGCCTTTGGAAGCAACGTCAGCACCAGAACTGTTTTTCAGGAGCTTGATGAAATGGGTTTCTATGGCCGAGCAGCTGCACACAAGCCTAAGATCACCATGCACAATGCAAAGCGTTGGCTGGAGTGGTGTAAAGCTCACCGCCATTGGACACACTTCACCATCTGGCAGTCCGGCGGACAAATCTGGGTTTGTCCGGCGGACAAATCTGGGTTTGGCGGATGCTAGGATAACGCTACCTCCCCCAATGCATAGTACCAACTGTAAAGTTTGGTGGAGGAGGAATAATGGTCTGGGGCTGATGTTCATGGTCCCCTTAGTTCCAGTTAAGGGAAATCTTAACGCTACAGCATACAATTACATTCTAGATGATTCTGTGCTTCCAACTTTTTGGCAAAAATTTGGGGAAGGCTTTTTTCTGTTTCAGCATGACAATGCCCCAGTGCACAAAGCAAGGTCCATACAGAAATGGTTTGTCGAGATCGGTGTGGAAGAACTTTACTGGCCTGCAAAGAGCCCTGACCTCAACCCCGTCAAACACCTTTGGGATGAATTGGAACGCCGATTGTGAGCCAGGCCTAATCGCCTAACATCAGTGCCCGACCTCACTAATGTTATTGTGGCTAAATGGAAGCCCCCGCAGCAATGTTCCAACATCTAATGGAAAGCCTTCCCAGAAGAGTGGAGGCTGTCATAGCAGCAAAGAGGGGACCAAGTCCATATTAATGCCCATGATTTTGTAATTACATTTTTGATGAATGTCCACATACGTTTGGTCATGTAGCGTATATAGTACCTGGACCTCAATGTCAGTTGCACTACTTTCCCCCCCATTTTTCCCTCTTATCAGGGACTGATTTAGACCTGGGACACCAGGTGGGTGCAATTAATTATCAGGTAGAAGAGCAAAAAAAGCAACCGTACTCTGGACCTCCAGGGTAGGACTTGAATATCCCTGATCTAAAGAAAAAACAGTGGCATGGGTAGACACACACATGTAAACACAGCGATCCATTTGTCTTTATATGTTGTATAATATTCATGTTTATGATGGGCAATGTTGTCTACACGTTACATTACTCCAACCCACAGATACTGCAATGTCACCAATGCACATTGCTCTCTTGTATGCCATTGCCAATGTTTGAGTTGTTCATATCAATGTTTGAGCCAAAATAGGGTCCTTGTTGACTAGGTGCATTCCTCAATGGAGAGCGATGTTTTATCTTACACACGCTTTCCCATTCCTATTCGGAGAGTTGCATGGCTATTTTTGAGGTGACACTCCTGCTCATGGAAAGTGGGGATATAAATACCCAGACATCGTAGGAGCATAACTCCGGTTTCCCATCTGCCCTGTCCCTTCCTGGGAAAGGGAAATAGTTTGCTAAGATGACATTTGTGTTAGCCGCGAACACAAGTGTCTGTTTCAGGTCTAAACGTCTGCAAAAAATAATCAAGTGTCCATGCAGACTTTGACTATATTATAGGAATAGCGTCGTCGTTTTCAGTTTGAATATTGTCGCTAAAAATCCACAGTAAACCTTTAAAAATTGTACATTTTGGAACGTTCATTAAACTGAAATTGTTACTCTGGCAACAATGCAAACAGAAGCCATGTTGATGAGTTACAGTTCCCACACACACACAAAATCTACCAGAAGGTATTAATGAAACCCACTATGTATGAATTAATGGCACTGTTCGCTCCTCGCCCATCTCAATATTAGAAGCTGAGTGCTTTGGGCCTGGAATGGTTGGAGATGCCTGGGGAATGAGCTAGCCTTTTGGCTTGAGTATGACAAAAGGGGTTGGGTGCTCAAATCCAGCAATTTCACAATAGTCGTGCAAATCTACCGCCCAGGACAACTGGGTGAATGTGTTTGTTCATAGACCCCGTAGTCCCTTCCCAACTGAGTGTCTTTTTTGTAATTCTGAGGATATTCAATCTTTCTCTCAGACTTTGGGTGCTCTATTCCCGCGCATTTTGCTAGCAGAACTAGGCACAATGTTTGTAGTTACCTTTAGGTCCTTTGAGACGGAATGGATAGTTGAAAGAAGAGTTCCTATATTGTTTGGTTCATTAATTTCCACTGGAAGAAGCAGAAGCTAGGAAACTGAGTTGTCGCAATTCTCCTTTCTCACCACGTGGTGATGCTATTGTCTAATGCTTTTCTCACTGTTGACTGGAAAGGGACTCCCTGAGGCTTTGGAGCTGGAATGGTTGGAGATGCTTTGTGAAAAAGTGAGCTAGATTCTGGAAAAGACTACCTTATGGTCTAAAATCCTCAAGACATATCTCCCTCACTAACTTTAAGCATCAGCTGTCAGAGCAGCTTGCACCTCTACACAGCCCATCTGTAAATAGCCCACCCAACTACCTCATCCCCATATTGTTATTTATTTTTGCTCTTTTGCACCCCAGGATCTCTACTTGCACATCATCATCTGCACATCTATCACTCAAGTGTTGATGCTAAACTGTAATTATTTTGCCACTATGGCCTATTTATTGCCTTACCTCCCTAACCTTACTACATTTGCACACACTGTATATAGATTTTTCTATTGTGTTATTGACTGTACGTTTGTTTATCCCATGTGTAACTGTGTTGGTTTTGCCTCACTGCTTTGCTTTATATTGGCCAGGTCGCAGTTGTAAATGAGAACTTGTTCTCAACTGGCCTACCTGGTTAAAGACAGGTGAAATTTAAATAAAATAAACGTTTAAAAAGGGGGGCGGGGTATGGTAGTACTGCTTGAGTTTGTATCATCATGTGAGTTTATTGTCAATGGTGATCTGGCGCCATCACTACTTCAATGTTTCAATAGTTGTTTTTTTAAAGTATTGTAGCGACCCGCACAGACAGCTGTGTGTTATGTGCTAGGCTAGGAGGTGGTTGTGTTGTACTGACCAGTACCCGGTGTTCGCGGGGTCCGACATGTCAATCAACCTGCTATCTGCCAATCACGGGAATGCCTGGAATGTTCTGATGCCGGGCATCCTGGTGGTTGGCGGAGTGGCGTGGAGGGGGGTTGGGCATTGGAAGTTAAGACCAGGTTCAGCCTTTGTTCTCTCTCTCTTACGTCTGGGCTTCACAAGAGAAGGTCACGATTGGCTTGTGGGTTATCTGTCATCTATTTGGCGTGTGCTACGGCCCAAACAGTAGCCTGTGTAAAGTTGGTTCAATAAACCGTCAATTCGCAAACTCAAGCCTCTGTCTGGACAATTGTTCATTTATGATCTAGTCAGGTCATTACATTGGTGTCAGAAGTAAAAACGTTGATACAAGTTAGCCAGCTAGCTAGCTGACTTATGTGGCTAGCTACCGTAGGTGAGAACGGGATTGAAAATGCTTCGAGGGAATCCGAAAGTGAAGGTGGAGGTAGGGGACGATTATGGCCAAGGAGGTGCGTGTGAATGGACGTCGGGGTTCTGTCTGAGGAGATCGCCAGGGCGTCGGAGCGCAGAGGCCGCTTGAGGGAGGACGTTAGAGTGATGGCCGCTGAAGCGGGCATGAGTGCTTCGTCGAGTGTATTTCGCACGGATTCTGGTGGGCGGACCGGTGGCGACGTCGACGCGGCGTGACGAGGAATCTGGGGCTCAGGATGTAAACAAACATGGCGGCGCCCAGTTCCCGGCTGCGTCTGTATCTGTTAAGACCCGAAGTATTCCGGTAAGGCGGATTGGGAAGCTTTTCATGCTCAGTTTGAACTGTTAGCTCATTTTAGGGGTGGTCGGATGAAGAAAGGGCACTGCAGTTGGCTTTATGCCTCACGGATGAAGCTCTGGCCTGTTTGATATTGATTAGACCCGAGGACAGGCATGATTATGGTGCTCTAGTGGGAGCACTGAGGAGGCGCTATGGACAGTGTGTACAGCCCGGGCTACTGCGCTCCGAACTGAGGAATAGACGCAGGCAGCCTGGAGAGCCTCTACGGGTGCTAGCTAATGACATTGAGAGCCTCTCTCGGCGGGCATATGCTCACATGCCCCCTCCGTGCAGAGCGAGCTAGCACGGGACCAGTTCATACAGGCGCTCTCCCTACGGATCTGCGCATACAGGCCCAGCTGGCTCATCCTGAGTCATTGCAGACAGCCTTGGAGATGGCTTTGGAGAGGGAGCTGGTGTGGGCTGGGGCTTCAGCTGGGGCTTTGGTGGGGGTGCAGGGAGACACACCCTCTGTGCGAGCTGGGGGCAGAGCAGCCCGGAGCCGGAAAAGCCTGCTTGGGTGGCCGAAATGACAGAACTCATTCGGGCTGTGTCGCTACAGGCGGCACGAAACACAAGCCCTGGTCCCAGGGTCTGCTGGGGTTGTGGCCAGCCAGGCCATCTGCGCCGAGATTGCCCCATGTCCCCCAGAGCTCAGGGAAACGGCTCGGGGTCCGCATAGACCGGGTAGTGCGGACCCCTGGCTTTCTATCCCAACCACCATCATCTTCAGGAGGAGCCCACCGGCACAGACGGGGAAGCAAGGCTCCACTTCCCCCAGAAGCAGACGAGGGCAAGCGGATGGAGCCTGTTGTTGTGGTGGGCCGGACCTGTGTTGGGGACTTTTGTCATGTCCCTGTCACTGTGGAGGGGGTGCCCTGCTCCGCCCTGGTGGACACTGGGTCCACAGTAACCCTGGTGAGGCCAGATATTGTGCCAGGTTGGACTCAGTGTGAGCCTACAACTGTGCAGCTCCGCACAGTCACAGGTGAGCTGGCACCCATGAAAGGGAAGGGAATAATGACTCTGACAGTAGGGGGCAGGACTGTGCGTCATCCTGTGTGGGTGGCGGCTGTGCAGGACCCTTGTATCCTGGGGTTGGACTTTCTTAGGAGCACAGGCTGCCAGTTAGACCTAAATAGGGGCACACTGAGCTTCCAGGGAGGGACGGAAGTCACCATGGCCCCCTAATGTCACATTCACTCAACCCAACAAACCCTTTACTCCAACAGTTAAAGCAGCAGAGACTCATGGCTGCGCCCCCTCCCCACAGCTGTGTGTGACTTTTCCCCAGTCCCCCTGTCACCTACGGCGGTGTGTTACATTCCCCAGCTACCTCCATGACACAGCCCTCTGTGAGCCCGGGCCGCACCCCCCCAGCCCAGCTACCCCAGATGGGAGAGGAGAGGACACTGTCTGCAGTGAGGGAGATATGGGGGAGGAACTGTGTTGGTCTTGACCCCGAGCAGCAGGAACGGTTGTGGCAGTTGCTGTTTGAATTCAGAGACAGCTTTGCGTTGAGTGAGGAAGAGGTGGGTCAGACCCATCTGGTGCAGCATGAGATCGACACAGGTGATGCTCGACCCATCAAGATGCGTCCCCGCCGTATCCCGCTGGCACGCCAGGAGGCGGCAGACAAGGCTGTGTTGGAGATGCAGCGGGCAGACTTCATTGAGCTGCGTTCTCCACTAACAGAGGACACTGGTAGTTCAAGGTCCTGTGCTTTGACAGCCCCTGGGCGGCGCCAGTCGTCATGGTTCCGAAGAAGGGGGGCAAGCTGAGGTTCTGTGCGGACTACAGGCGGCTGAATGAGGTAACCAGGAAGGACTCATACCCCATACCACGTATCGATGAGTCGCTGGACCTGGTTAGGGGGTCCTCCTGGTTCTCCTCACTAGACCTCTGCAGCGGCTACTGGCAGGTGCCCCTCTCCCCAGAGGCCAGAGCCAAAACTGCGTTCTCCACTAACAGAGGACACTGGCAGTTCAAGGTCCTGTGCTTTGGCCTGTGCAACGCTCCAGCTACTTTTGAGCGTTTGATGGACAGGGTGCTGGATGGCATCCCCCGACAGCAGTGTCTGGTATACCTCGATGACATCCTGGCCCATGGCAGCTCCTTCCAGTCAGCCCTGGGGGCGCTACGGCGTGTGCTGGAGAGGGTGGCTGCCGCAGGTCTGAAGCTCCACCCCGAGAAGTGCCACTTCATGAGGAGAGAGGTGTCCTTCTTGGGCCACCGAGTGGGGAAGGAGGGGATCAGCACCATGGAGGACAAGGTAGGGGCTGTCAGAGACTGGCCCACCCCCACCGACCAGCGTCAGCTGAAGAGCTTCCTGGGCCTGGCCTCGTACTACAGGAGGTTTGTACGGGGCTTCTCAAGCGTTGCTGCTCCACTGAACCGCCTGCTGCCGAAGGACAAGGCTTTCACATGGACAGTGGAGTGTGAGGAGGCGTTCAACACCCTCAAACATACACTGATCGAGGCCCCCGTGCTCGCCCCCCCTGACCTCACCTTGCCCTTTATCCTGGACACAGACGCGAGCAATGTGGGCATGGGTGGGGTGCTGGCCCCGGTGGGGCCAGAGGGGGAGAGAGTGGTGGCGTACTTCAGCAAAACATTTGACAAACATGAGCGCCGCTACTGTGTCACCCGGCGGGAGCTCTTGGCTGTTGTGGCTTCCGTCAAACACTTCAAGTACTACCTGGGTGGTCTGCCCTTTACTGTAAGGACTGACCACTCTGCTCTCCAGTGGCTCATGTCTTTCAGAGAGCCAGAGGGGCAGGTGGCACGCTGGTTGGAGGAGCTTCAGCCGTATGACTTCACGGTGGTGCACAGGGCAGGGGCACGCCACTCCAACGCCGACGCCATGTCCCGTCGGCCCTGTACTGCAGACGGCTGCCGCCACTGTGAACGGAGAGAGGGACGGGAGAGAGAGCTGCGGGCAGAGGAGGGTGTCTGTGCCACAGTGTGTCGGGCGAGCGGGCCTGTCTGCTGTGAGCTGCAGACTGTCGACGTGGCTGAATGGCGGCAGCAGCAGGGACGGGACACAGACCTACAGCCAGTGCTACAGTGGGTAGAGGCGCAGGTGAGGCCACCATGGGAAGAGGTGACAGCGCTCTCACTCGCGACCAAAGGGTTGTGGTCGAAGTTTGAGAGACTGCGGCTGGCTGATGGCGTGCTACAGCGGGCATGGAAGGAGTCAGCTACGGGAGAGGAGAGGTGGCAGGTGGTGGTCCCAAAAGCATTGCGGGAGGCTGTGCTCCAGAGTACTCATGGGGGTGGGGACTGGACACTTTGGGGTCACAAAAACACTGCACCGTCTCCGTCAGGGCTTCTACTGGGGGCAGCACAAGAGGGATGTGGAGGACTTTTGTCGCCGCTGTGACAACTGCACAGCGAGAAAGGGCCCCCAGGCCGCTCTCATGCTCAGCTCCAACAGTTCCCAGTGGGGGCTCCCATGGAGAGGGTGGGAGTGGATGTAGTTGGGCCGTTCCCCACCACAGACAGTGGAAACCGCTGGGTGCTCACGGCCATGGACTATTTCACAAAATGGCCCGAGGCCTATGCTCTGCCTGACCAGGAGGCAGAGACCATCGTCGACGCCCTGACAGCGGGGATGTTCAGCAGGTTTGGAGCTGCAGAGTCCATCCACAGCGACCAAGGCAGAAACTTTGAGTCCCGTGTGTTCGCCACCATGTGTGAGAGGCTGGGTATGCACAAGACCCGCACTACTCCTCTCCATCCTCAAAGTGATGGCCTTGTGGAGCGCTTCAACAAAACGCTTGGACAGCAGCTGGCCATCGTCTCTTCCAAACACCAGCGTGACTGGGACAAGCACCTGCCTATGGTCCTCATGGCATGCCGCTCCGCTGTCCAAGACTCCACCTCCTGCACGCCTGCCCTCCTCATGCTGGGGGAGAGATCCGCACCCCTGCGGAGATGGCGTTTGGTCGGCCCCTGGATAGCCCTCATGTTCCTCCGGGGCCGGAGTATGCCCGGAGACTCCAGGACCGCCTGGAGACAGCCCACACCTTCGCCAGAGAGCAGCTGGTGAATGCAGGTGTGAGGCAGAAAAGGAACTATGACGTGCACACCCGGGGAAGGCACTTTGTGGCTGGGGAGCTGGTCTGGGTCTACAGCCCCCTAAGGAAAAAAGGCAGATGCCCCAAGTTGGACAGTCACTGGGTGGGACCCTGCAGTGTCCTGGAGAGGGTAGGGGAGGTTGTGTACCGGGTGCAGCTTCCTCCCAGGGGGAGAAAGGTGGCACTGCACCGGGACAGGTTAGCCCCATACAGAGGGGCCTCTTCTCCCCAAACCCCAGGAACCCCCACAATTCCCCTCTCTGGCAATGACATTCTCCAGGCACCCACCCTCAGGTGCCGCAGACAAGGCTCCAGACAGCCCACTCCCCTGTCTCCCCCTGTGTCACCGCGTGGTTCCCCAGAACCACGGACTGTATTACCCGTTCCCGCTTCCTTGTTCCCCATATCCCTGCCTTCATCCCCTGGTTCCCAGAGGGGCACTCTGCGACCATCACGGCCACGCAGGCAAAGGAGACCTCCGGGTCGCTTCAGAGACTTTGTTTGTTCCCTCGGGGACGAGGGACTTTGTGGTGGGGGGGCTGTGTAGCGACCCGCACAGACAGCTGTGTGTTATGTGCTAGGCTAGGAGGTGGTTGTGTTGTACTGACCAGTACCCGGTGTTCGCGGGGTCCGACATGTCAATCAACCTGCTATCTGCCAATCACGGGAATGCCTGGAATGTTCTGATGCCGGGCATCCTGGTGGTTGGCGGAGTGGCGTGGAGGGGGGTTGGGCATTGGAAGTTAAGACCAGGTTCAGCCTTTGTTCTCTCTCTCTTACGTCTGGGCTTCACAAGAGAAGGTCACGATTGGCTTGTGGGTTATCTGTCATCTATTTGGCGTGTGCTACGGCCCAAACAGTAGCCTGTGTAAAGTTGGTTCAATAAACCGTCAATTCGCAAACTCAAGCCTCTGTCTGGACAATTGTTCATTTATGATCTAGTCAGGTCATTACAGTATGCTTGCGTAACACAGCCCTTCTAGGACAGCCATTCCACTTCCTATTAGTCCCATTCAAATGAATATAATTTGCAGTACGTCTTGCAGTGACAGCAGGTTAAGGGTAGAAAAAATTGAGGTTAGTTATAAAAAGTAATTTTATATAAATCAATGGAATTACATAACAACCCATTAGTCATATAGGCTATGTTAGTGATCATATTATCATTACTTTTATTTATTTAAGCAGAACTTTGCGCATTTTTTTTATTGAAGGTGGCAGTGATTGAGAAACAAAACAGTCGGTTGCTTTAGCTCGCTCGGGGCACCAGTTGGACGACGTTTCATAATGAGAAAATCCCATTGGTCATAAAGTAATATTCCTCTCACCTTGCGAGTTTAAATGAAATCAACAAATCGACGCATATCTTAGTGGCTAGCTATGTGAACAGTGTCTGGTAAACACTAACGTTAGCCAGTACAATCTTTGCTACCGGAGCAGCACGTGGAAAATTGATTCAGATTACATGGTAAGAAATGAAAATAATAAATATGACGTACCAGAAGAAACCGAATTACATGTTTCATTCAATAATTAAGTGGATTGGAAAAGAGCAAGTATAATTGGTCCATTTGGCGCAAGCTACCTAACGTTCGCTAGCTTGCTATCGTTATCTAACGTGACCTGGCTGGCATGCATTTTGGTAATATAACTTAGTTAGCTAGCTAGATACGATGCCGTGCTTATCATGTCTTTGTAATGATATTTGATAAATTAACCAGTGATTTAAAAAATAAATAATAATTAGCTGTTAGGGCTAAACTATGACATTTATATTAAGAGATTTTTAAAATTATATAGCTAGCTACAAGCTAACTAGCCAACTTTGAGTTGCGAATGTGACTAACCTTGACTTGATCATTTGTATTGTTTGCATGTCCTTGCAGAGACCACATGGTATATTCAATTACAAACCAAAATAAAACACTGTCAGGAAAAAGTTTGGAGTAATGAAAACACGGAGGAGGCTATAGGGGCATGTCAATCAGTAATGGCATATGTAATGTTTAAAGTACCAAGGTCCACCACAGGTGACAGAAAAAGTGGAAAGGTTCCTTCCCCCCGACCAAGGCCAGAGTGGCATACGACACTGCCATTAGGAGGTAGAAGAAACTCCGGAGAAAACGTCACCCCATTAGGCCAAACATAGTGGTTGTTTTTTAGACGGAGGCAAAACCCCAGAGCATGCAGAAGGTAGACGACGTCCTTAATAGATGCAGAGCCGACCAGGCTACAAAACCTGATATGACTAAATACTTTGAGCTCCTGGAGAAGACGCTGGAGCAACATGGGTTGAAGGATAAACCTTGTCAGATTTACAACTGTGCTGAGACAGGGTTCCAGATGGATGCATCTAAAAGAAAGGTCCTTGCACCAAAGCGCTCAAAAAAGAATTGCATCCAGGCACTTGGTACACGTCACTGTGTGTCAGTTACTGGCTTGCTTTAATGGGGCTGGTGAAGATGTCCCCCCTTTCATAATTTTTGGAAAGAGATTCCCAGGAGGACCTTACACCAAGGAAGGTACAGCTAATGCTCTCTGGAACATCGCCATCAGGATACATTGACTATGAACTCTTCAGGGGGTGGTTTGGGAATCATTTCATCAAGTATGCTGTGAAAACACGCCCCCTGCTGCTGGTGTTTGATGGAAACAAAAGTCACCTGGATCCGGAGGTGATTGAGGCAGCAAGAAAATAATGTGCTCCTAGTTCTTCCTCCAAACAGCTCTCACGTTCTGCAGCCCCTGGATTTGACCTACTTCTCTGCTTTGAAGACTGGGTTTTTCAAGGTGGTTGGAGACTTTTGCCACTTAAACTTCGTAGTCATTTCCAATATGGACTTTCCCATGGTTCTCCGTCAGCCGTACCAGCAATGCAAAGAGCGGAAGATTGTAGTCAGTGGGTTCAGAAAAGTTGGGATCTTCCCCTTTAATCCCAGTGCCATAGATTGGAGTAAAATAGTTCCCTTGACATCCAAAAAGCAACAGCCCCAAAAGACTGCGACTCCATCAGCGCCACCATCAGCAGTAACTCCCAGCAAGTACATGTCCAAACCCTGGTGGCAGCAGGACTGAATAATCCAGAATTGGCTGAGTTCTTCACAGAGATAGATAATTAAAAGAAGACGGCACCAAGACCAAGTAAGATGAAGACCCCACTGAAAGCTAGGGTTATTACTGAGGAAGAGTATGAGAGGGAGATGAGACTGGAGTCGGCAAGGAAAAGAGACGGCAAGACACGCCTCCTCGTAGCACAACCCCCCCCCCCCCCCGATGCCACGGAGAACCCCCAACCAGCCCTGCTACTTCTCCCTCAGAGGGTGAAACTGCATCTCCCGCAGGTAATTATCAGACATTTTAGTTCATAACGTCTGACTGAGAAATACGTTAATGATATAGTGGCTCATTATCATGAAATATATGTAGCCATGTGAATCATGCTTTCAGCCTTTTCAACTCGTATTATGCTGAAATACTCACCTTAAAAATCCCACCGACGCCATCAATGTACACCCCCATTATACTTAATTTCTCTACAGTCAAATTAAGCAAAAGTGCCCCTCTCTTTGCTTTGTTTCTTGTCCAACAGTCAAACAAACAAGTAAATCCAGTTGAACTCCGAGCAGGTCACATCAGAGTACTGAGTAGGGGAGAGACTGAGAACTGGAAGCTGAACAACAAAATAGCAGAGGTCCTCAAACCAAGAAGGCTGGGTTGCGGCACAAGAGATTGGACTATGGTGATAACTCCCAACGATGAGGATGGTTATGGTATCAAGCAAGTCTCAGCCAAGGTAAGAGGAAATGTGATCATCTTTCACCTGACTGATTTGGAATGGGAGTTCTTCACATCTTGGAGTCTTTCAATACTTTGAATTTATTGGCTGAGCAAAGCTTTGAACAAGCAGGGCTATATTGAATCTGCTATAATGTACCCGAATCTATGCATTTAAGCTATACTGTAAATATTCCCATAGATATTCACCTCATCCTAATGTTTACTTGCAGTAAAGTGCAGAACTTCACTGGAATGCTAACACACGTTGTTCCCTGCAGACTATTTCTCCCCTGAAGAGAGTATTGCCAAACACACACACACAAAGATCGAGGTAGTACACAGAAATATGTGGCAACCATGTTCAGATGAGGATGTTTCTGAGATCTCTGACATTACCTCAACAGATTTTGAGGACAACGAATATGAACAGCAGGCTAGTTTAAATTAATTTGGATGATATAGGCTAAATTAGAGCTGGGCGATATGGACATAAATCCATATCGCGATGAATTGCCTGAACTGATGCGATAATGGTAAATAGAATGATATGTCTAACATTAATGTACACCACAGTTTTTATTCTCTACTACTACTACTACTGGTTTAATGGTTGTAGCCATCAATTGTCCCATTAACAATCACCATGTTAGCAAACTTATTTCATTGCAAACATCATATTTCTCGAGTGTAAAATAATCATTGTAATAAATATCATCAAAATGCCTGTGAAAAGTGATCGGTACGGTCGGTGTCAATAATTTTCGGTTTATCGTCCCAGGTCTAGGCTTAATGGCTGTGCATAGCTGGTTGTCATTAGTCTCTAGATCGATTTGAGATTATTTGAATGACATGTGAATGATGGTTTCTTAGTGCCAGATATTAAATTGGCCCCTGTTGGATTACAGATTGAAGGAATGAGGAGAGCAAAGATAAGGCGTTTGATGTAAAGGAAAACGGGTGAGTTTTTAGTTAAGACATTGCAGTTTAGGATGTGTAGGCCCGGAACAAACAACAATGTTAAACTGCAAGGTAGCCTAATAAATGCTTTCACATGGTGCTGTGTGTGTTTTTTACAGCACTGACACAACTCTTTAAAAAAAAAACTTGTGTATTTTTTCATTGTTTCTCTCACTTTTGGTTTAAGTGCTGCTTTCAGAATCGGATGATGACATCGTCGATGACCGTTCAGATGACGAACCCTTAAGATTAAGATGATGACCAGGAAGCCATCAAATGAGGAGCTGAAAACAACAGTTAAGAAACTGGGTGCCCATGTCGACCTGGAGAAAGTCACAATGAAGGACATTTTCAAGAAGGTTAGTCATTCTAATCTTTTAGTTCATTGAGTTCATACACTGAACGCTCACACATTTCCTCATGGATGAATTTAGGCTATACAGTGCATCTTAAGAACCTGATAGATTAACAATTAAAAAAAATATATATAGTCATTGTCGTTACTTACAGTTTGCTTATTCTCTTACGATGGGTTTCAGGTTTTTAAAATGTACCCTCGTCATGACCTGTCAAACAAGAAGTCCTACATCAAGGAGAGAGTAAAAAAGGTGATTTCCTTTGTACCATGTTGGACTTCCCATTGCCATAAAAATAAAACGTTGCCAAAAAGATAGCATATTTACAGTAACACGTCTTGAATAAATCTGCACAGCTGGAGTTTAAAATATAAGGTATGATGAGTTCTGTGATTATTATTATTCTAGCTTTGAATGGTTGTATATATCCATTTTATCGTCCATGGTTGAATGTGGTTTCCAACTCTGTTACACTATTGTGTTTTGCCTTTTGTTTTTCAGTTGTCGGAGTGAAGTCTGGAGTTCTTTGCTAATTGCCACTTTCCATGAGGCAGCAGGTAGCCTAGTGGTTAGCATTGGGCCAGTAACCAAAAAGGTTTCTGGATCAAATCCCGAGCTGACAAGGTAAAAAGTGTCATTCTGCCCCTGAGCAAGGCAGTTTAACCCACTGTTCCCCAGGCGCCGAAGACGTGGATGCTGATTAAGGCAGCCCCCCGCACCTCTCTGATTCAACTGACACAATCAGTTGTGTTGTGACAAGGTAGGGGTGGTATACAGAAGATAGCCCTATTTGGTAAAAGACCAAGTCCATTTTATGGCAAGAACAGCTCAAATAACCAAAGAGAGACAACAGTCCATCATTACTTTAAGACATGAAGCTAGGTTAAAATGGACTTTGAAAGTTTCTTCAAGTGCAGTCACAAAAACCATCAAGCGCTATGATGAAACTGGCACTCATGAGGACCGCCACAGGAGAGGAAGACCGAGAGTTACCTCTGCTGCAGAGTATAAGTTCATTATAGAGTTACCATCCTCAGAAATATCAGCCCAAATAAATGCTTCACAGAGCTCAAGTAACAGACACATCTCAACATCAACTGTTCAGAGGAGACTGCGTGAATCAGACCTTCATGGTTGTATTGCTGCAAGGAAACCACTACTAAAGGACACCAATAGGAAGAAGGGACTTGCTTCTGACGAGAAACACAAGCAATGGACATTAGACTGGTGGAAATGGTCTGATGAGTCCAAATTTACGATTTTTGGTTCCAACCGCCGTGTCCTTGTGAGACGCAGTAAGTGAATGGATTATCTCCGCATGTGTGGTTCCCACCATGAAGCATGGAGTAGGTGGTATGGGGGTGCTTTGCTGGTGACACTGTCTGTGATGTATTTATTTAATTCAAGGCACACTTAACCAGCATGGCTACCACACCATCCCATCTGGTTTGGGCTTAGTGGGACTATGACCCAACACATCTCCAGGCTGAGTAAGGGCTATTTGACCAAGAAGGAGAGTGATGGGAGTGTTGCCTCAGATTACCTGGCCTCCACAATCACCCAACCTCAACCCAATTGAGATGGTTTGGGAAGAGTTGGACCGCACACTGACGGGAAAGCGGCCAACAAGTGCCCAGCATATGTGGGAACTCCAAGACTGTTTGATAAGCATTCCTCATGAAGCTGTTTGAGAGAATGCCAAGAGTGTGCAAAGCTGTCATCAAGGCAAAGGGTGGCTACTTTGAAGAATCTAAAATCTATTTTGATTTGTTAAATACTTTTTTGAGTACTACATGATCCGTAAGTGTTATTTCATCATTTTGATGTCTTCATTATTATTCTACAATATAGAAAATAGTAAAAAATAAAGAAAACCCTAATGAGTAGATGTATCCAAACTTTTGGTACTGTATGTTGCACACATTGTTCACTGTACTATGCATTGTAGCCTATTTTACTGTATCATAGTGCTGATCTCTTCCACTGATGGTCCTGTTAGTTTTTTAAAGCTAATTCCAGTCAACCTTTTTAATTAGCAATGAAACATTGTATCCTATGTTATTTAAAAACTCATTTTACCCATCAATGATAATGAATTACCAAATCACTTGTAACAGAGGCAGTTCCTCCTCTCCTTACAGTCCCTGGTTCCCCAAAGCTTGCTCTCTCTGGCCAGGGTCCAACAGCGGAGGGGTTGCGTAGGGCAGCCTTTCCCCGGTCCAGGCCTGGTACTCCAGGGGTCCCTGTTCATCCACATCCAGAAGCCACTGAAGAAGCATGGACTGGTCCCTCTGGGCACGCTTTAAATGAATCCATTTCTGGAGCTGTTCAGTCTTAGACCGCAAGCTGGTGAGGTCAGTGATCCCTGAAGTGCTTCAGCGCCTCCTTCCACATCTTGTTCTCCTGTACCATCATGTTTAGCTACAACCTTGCCTGCCCTGTGAACGGTCTTGGTTTCCACTGATGCGATGCTGCCTGGCCAGAGAAGGAGAGCTTTGGGGAACTTTCTCTGTTAGTGAATTACCAAATCAATTATCAGGTAAAAATGATTGGGATACAATTAGGATGGACAATATTATCATTATTATTTAATAATTGTAACATTTATAACATTTTAAATGTCATCGTTATTTCCAATTCAAATAAAGATAACATGATATTGTTTGTTTGTAAGATTCTAACCACCTTTATCAAAGGCTCATAATCTTCTTTTGAGGGGGATTCAAGACATAAGTTATCTTCATCAGGCAAATAGTGAAATCAATAAAGGTATTTGAAAAGTTTAAATCCCTTGAGATAGAAAGAAGAATTCCAAATTGGTTTGATACCGAATGTCTGCTGCAATGTGGCTGAGACTGAGCTGCTCTTCTCCTTTTTCGCCACTAGGTGCTGCTATTTTATAATCTGCACTCATTGTAGGCTTGTGAGGGACTGACATGACAGGCAAAGATGGGAATACAGTGTGCACAATTTATCCTATTGTAAATGTTTTTAATATTTTAACCAAATTAATGTGGTAATATTATTCACATTGGTGTTTTGCGGGGACTATTTAATGAAGCTGCCAGTTGAGGACTTGTGAGGCATCTGTTTCTCAAACTAGACACTAATGTACTTGTCCTCTTGCTCAGTTGTGCACCGAGGCCTCCCACTTTCTATTCTGGTTAGGGCCAGTTTGTGTTCTTTGAAGGGAGTAGAATACAGCGTTGTACGTTTCTAGCTACAATAGTCATTTACAACATTAATGATGTCTACACTGTATTTCTGATAAATTTTGTTATTTTAATGCACAACAAATGTGATTTTCTTTCAAAAACAAGGACATTTCTAAGTGACCCCAAACTTTTGAACGGTAGTGTACATCAGAATCAGACAATTAACCCTTAGTTTGACCTGGCCAATTGATTTGTGCATATCTGCTTTGTTGTTGACCTTACTCCCTATGTCGGCAATAGATCTGAAAGAGCGACACAATGTTAGCAATGATATATGCTAAGATGTATGGACGTCATTAATCATATATGAACAATGTGAACAGGTTTTAAAAGAGGACCAAACCCCGAGATGAGTAAGGTAAGAGGACTTGTAACATGCCCTTATTCATCAATATATCGACAATTTAATTGAAAAACATTTTGTGTAGTCTTTTGGCTCACATACGTCACTACGGTAAAAGCTTCTGTGTTAGATATTTCTGGCGAACTTATTGGTCTGTAACGTTAGCCTACTTCTGTCATTTTTTCATTGCTTATTATCTGCTTGCAAAAGTGAATGACTTCAAATTCTACCAGTGCCAAATTATTGTACTCTTACCAAAACTGCTATGCCAATTCATTGACTCCATTCAACAGCATTTATACTATACTAAACTAAATATCACTTTACGAAAAAATATTGCAGTCAGAGTACAGTATAACTGTAGTATGCTGCAAATACTGCATCCAAAATAAGTTTTATTTTTTTTAAACTGCAGTAATTTTGCAGAGTAACTGCAGTTACAATGCCGTTTAATTGCAGTTACTGTGTCCAAAACACCACTGTGGACTGCAGTTTAAAAAGGCAATCTTTTTTGTAAGGCATAGGCTAGTATAGCATCTCATATTACACTACAATATTACGTTTAGAATACTTGTGAAAAATTGTATCATTCAATTTTTACTGAACTTTCTATCCACTTTTACAATTGAGTTTGAGTCAGTTAATTTCTAGATGCTTCCCACATATCTTACGTAGTCTAATTTTCCATGGATGGAAAGCATTACTTACAAATTAAACAAGTTAAGTCACTTGTCTTTGCTAGGGATGTAGGTGAGTTCACATTGTGTCCACCACCCAAATCTTTTTTCAGATTCATCAGATATTTTCCCTTATTCTTTTAGAACACTGGAGTTTGGACACAGAATTGCTTAACTCAAATTGATTCCAGAAGAGCTCACTAATGAGTTATATAACAGTGTATAGCCTAATCTAAATGTAGGCATAGTATTGAATGAGAGGGACCTAGACAGACAGAGATAGGCGCGCAGATCCATACATACATACATACATTCTGATGCATCCAGTCCCAGTTAGTAGCACTTTAGTGAACGTGCGATGGGACCACGACCAGTCTGGACACATATCAATCAATCATTGAATAAATGTTCTATGTGTCTATTTTCACACTGCTCTGGCAATCTGAATGTCAATAGGATGGCCACTATGCTATTCAACATACGTCAGCTAGACATGTTAAAAGCATGCCAGGGGCATCATCAGTGGTCTACATGAACTCTATTCATCTTGATTGAATACACACATTCACACACACAACATATTTAAATAATGTCTTAAGCATACGTTAAGCACTTACTAAGACCCATTAATGGTATATTAAGCTTTTACGGTCTTCACTCAACATGATTTAAATCACGACAAAGCTACATATTGTGATTGTGTGTCCTATCAGAATTTAGGATGGAAGGAGAGAGAGGGAGGGGCGGGCGGTCAACGGAGAGATGTGCCTTGTGATGGAGTGAGTGAATAAATCAAGGTGTTTGCAAGGGTGTTTTTTGAGGGAGTTAGAGAGACTGTGAGGTGGTGTTTTGGGTGCCTAGTTCAATACCCCTCCTGTTCTTGAGTTAGATGGAAAAACGCTAACTTCAGAAATGCTCTTTCAGTCCAGAGAAATTCACCAGCCATTTAGTCAGAAGAGAAAGCCCTGTGTTTGTCGCTGGAGTTGGTGTAAGTTGTTGACCCAGACTACACTCCTCATCTCCTCCCTTCTCGCTCAAGGATAGATTAATGAGCTAATGTAGTTCACATGCAGTCAGATGCTACTGCTTTAGGAAGGCGTTGCCGCAACGTTCTCAGACATTTGTCATACCTTGCTTTTTGCCCAAAATAAGCTAAGAGTGTATGGAAGCATAAAGGACAATGAGGCAGGAGAGGATGTAGATATTATAGAGCTACGCCCTAACAGAGACTCTGTCTGTGTACCCGTGCGCCCCTCCTGTCCTCTTCGGCTCCCCAACATCTTGTGATTTGACTCACATAAAAACCTTTCAAGTTGTATTGCGACCCACAAATAGGCAAAGCCATGTTTCAGCGAGCCACGGCTAGCCCTGGCTTTAGCCACAGGCATCAGTGGGTTCCCATATGCCATTTGTTGTTCTAGATTTCACCTTTCTTTGTTTTTAGTGTCCTAGATTTAATCATTGAAGTTGGTGGTCTGCGGAGGCAACTGTTGGTAGTGCCCGTCTGGTGACCACTGTCTACCATAGATTTCCACTGAAAGGGACGGTGCCAGTCCAGGCAGCTGTGTAAACATCTCCTCTCTTCCTGTTTTGAGGAAAATAGGAGAAGAGGCCTCTTGTCTGTCACACTCTCTCAATTTCAATTTAAGGGGCTTTATTGGCATGGGAAACATGTTTATATTGCCAAAGCAAGTGAAATAGATAACAAAAGTGAAAAAAATGTATAAAAAATAAAGAGTAAACATTACACTCACAAAAGATCCAAAATAATTAAGACATTTCAAATGTCTCATATCTATATACTGTTATGTAATGATGTGCAAATAGTTCAATTGCAAAATGGAAAATAAATAAACATAAATATAGGTTGCATCTGTGTTTGTTCTTCACTGGTTGCACTTTTCTTGTGGCAACAGGTCACAAATCTTGCAGCAGTGATGGCACACTGTATTATTTCACCCAATAGATATGGGAGTTTATCAAAATGTGATTTTTTTTTTTCTTCTAATTCTTTGTGGGTCTGTAATCTGGCCTAATTCTACTCTGCATGCATTATTTGGTGTTGTACACGGAGGATATTTATGCATAATTCTGCATGCAGAGTCTCAATTTGTCCCATTCTGTGACTTTTTCTGGTTGTATTTCTGGTCCTGCTGACAGGAACACCACTATTTTTATCTTCCTGAGATTTACTGTCAGGGCCCAGGTCTGTCAGGGCCCAGGTCTGTCAGGGCCCAGGTCTGTCAGAATCTGTGCAGAAGATCTGTGTGCAAGCTTAATACACAAGTTACAACGGTCAGGGTTAGTCAGCACAAGTTAGAGCAGTCAGGGTTAGTCAGCACAAGTTAGAGCAGTCAGGGTTAGTCAGCACAAGTTAGAGCAGTCGGGGTTAGTCGGCACAAGTTGGAGCGGTCGGGGTTAGTCGGCACAAGTTACAACGGTCAGGGTTAGTCGGCACAAGTTAGAGCGGTCAGGGTTAGTCGGCACAAGTTAGAGCGGTCAGGGTTAGTCGGCACAAGTTAGAGCGGTCAGGGTTAGTCGGCACAAGTTAGAGCGGTCAGGGTTAGTCGGCACAAGTTAAGAGCGGGCAGGGTTAGTCGGCACAAGTTAGAGCGGGCAGGGTTAGTCGGCACAAGTTAGAGCGGGCAGGGTTAGTCGGCACAAGTTAGAGCGGGCAGGGTTAGTCGGCACAAGTTAGAGCGGGCAGGGTTAGTCGGCACAAGTTAAAGGTTCAGTAAAATGGGCCTCCCGGGTGGCACAGTGGTCTAGGGCACTGCATCGCAGTGCTAGCTCTGCCACCAGGGTCGCAGCCGGCCGCGACCGGGAGGTCCGTGGGGCGACTCACAATTAGCCTAGCGTCGTCCGGGTTAGGGAGGGTTTGGCCGGTAGGGATATCCTTGTCTCATCGCGCACTAGCGACTCCTGTGGCGGGCAGGGCGCAGTGCACGCTAACAAGGTCGCTAGGTGCACGGTGTTTCCTCTTACACATTGGTGCGGCTGGCTTCCGGGCTGTGTTACGAAGCAGTGCGGCTTGGTTGGGTTGTTTCGGAGGACGCATGGCTTTCGACCTTCGTCTCTCCCGAACTACTACCACGAAATTGAGGAGAAAAGGGGGTAAAAAAATAAATAATAATAAAAAAGGTTAAGTAAAATCAGTCAGGGTTAGGTTAGGGCAATATTACCCCAACACCAAAAGGTTAGTCAGTCAGGGTTAGGGTAAGTCAGGTTCACAGCCACCGTGCTTCTACACCTGCATTGCTTTCTGTTTGGGGTTTTTAGGTTGGGTTTCTGTACAGCACTTTGAGATATCAGCTGATGTACGAAGGGCTATATACATGCATTTGATTTGATTTATTTGGCAGATAACAAATACAATTTGATTTGATTATATATTTTGATACTCCTATTCTGTGGTATTATAGTAACTGTAACCTGACCAAAAACAACAGTAGGGCCGAAAGGCTTGTGAGGAGAGGTGAGGAGTGTGCATCACACAGAGTAATGATCAATCTGAAAAAGACACTAAGGTGGGTAAAATATAAAATAACCGTGGTGCTCGCGAGGGAGTGATTGGGGAGTGATTGACAGCAGGCACAAATAAGTGTGCGGCAGCTGGAGAAAGAGTGAGAGAGAAATGGAGAGAGGGAGAGGGAAGACAAAGGGAGTATGATTAGACAGCTTCCATCTGGGAATATTCATAAATACATGAGGGACACGACATGGCTACAAATGTTGTTTAAAAGCTGCACATTTTGCTTGTTTGATTGCCTTGCGGAGGGAAGGTAATCAAACAAGTGAAATGTAGGTATATGGACAAAGTGGAGTCGCAATTCAACGGCCCAGACAGGAGACGTATGTGGCAGGGTCTACAGGCAATCACGGACTACAAAAAGAAAACCAGCCACATCACAGACACCGTCTTGCTTCCAGACAAACTAAACAGCTTCTTTGCTTGCTTTGAGGATAATACAGTGCCACCGACGCTGCCCACCAACCGAGGACTGCGGGCCCCCCCCTTTCCTTCTCCGTGGCCGACGTGAGTAAGACATTTAAACGTGTTAACCCTCGCAAAGCTGCTGGCCCAGACGGTATCCCTAGCTGCGTCCTCAGAGCATGCACAGACCAGCTGGCTGGTGTGTTTACGGACATATTCAACTGCTCCCGTCCCAGTCTGCTGTCCCCACATGCTTCAAGAGGGCCACCATTGTTGCTGTTCCCAAGAGTGCAAAGGTAACTGAAATAAATGACTATCGCCCCCTAGCACTCACTTCTGTCATTATGAAGTTCTTTGAGAGACTAGTCAAGCATCACATCAAATCAAATCAAATGTATTTATGTAGCCCTTCGTACATCAGCTGATATCTCAAAGTGCTGTACAGAAACCCAGCCTAAAACCCCAAACAGCAAGCAATGCAGGTGTAAAAGCACGGTGGCTAGGAAAAACTCCCTAGAAAGGCCAAAACCTAGGAAGAAACCTAGAGAGGAACCTGGCTATGTGGGGTGGCCAGTCCTCTTCTGGCTGTGCCAGATAGAGATTATAACAGAACATGGCCAAGATGTTCAAATGTTCATAAATGACCAGCATGGTAGAATAATAATAAGGCAGAACAGTTGAAACTGGAGCAGCAGCACAGTCAGGTGGACTGGGGACAGCAAGGAGTCATCATGTCAGGTAGTCCTGGGGCACGGTCCTAGGGCTCAGGTCCAGCATGGTCGAATAATCACATCACCTCCATCTTACCCGTCACCCTAGACCCACTTCAATTTGCATACCACTCCAATAGGTCCACAGACGACGAAATCGCCATAACGCTGCACACTGCCCTATCCCATCTGGACAAGAGAAATACCTATGTAAGAATGCTGTTCATTGACTACAGCTCAGCATTCAACACCATAGTAATCTCCAAGTTCATCATCAAGCTGGAGGCCCTGGGTCTCAACCCTGCCCTGTGCAATTGGTTCCTGGACTTCCTGACAGGCCGCCCCCGGCTGGTGAAGGTAGGAAACAACATCTCCACCCCGCTGATCCTCAACACTCGGGCCCCACAAGGGTGCGTGCTCAGCTCTCTCCTGTTCTCCCTGTTCACCCATGCCTGCGTGACCATGCATGCCTCCAACTCAATCATCAAGTTTGCAAATTACACAACAGTAGTAGGCTTGATCCCCAACAACAATGAGACAGCCTATAGGGAGGAGGTGAGGGCACTCAGTGTGGTGTCAGAGTGAGAGGTTGTTTTCCTATGTCAACAAAACAAAGGAGATGATCGTGGACTTCAGAGGGCGCACCCCCCTATCCACATCGACGGGAAAGCAGTGGACAAGGTGGAAAGTTTTAAGATCCTCAGCGTACACATCACGGACAGGCTGAAATGGTCCACCCACACAGACAGTGTGGTGAAGAATGCGCAACAGTGCCTCTTCAACCTCCGGAGGCTGAAGAAATTTGGCTTGTCATCTAAAATCCTCACAAACTTTTACAGATCTACAATTGAGAGCATCCTGTAAGGCTGTATCACAACTGCAGCGCCCACAACCACAGGGCTCTCCAGATGGTGGTGCGGTCTGCAAAACGCATCACCGTGGGTAAACTACCTGCCCTCCAGGACACCTACAGCACCCGTTGTCACAGGAAGGCCAAAAACATCAGGGACAACAACCACCCGAGCCACTGCCTGTTCACCCCGCTATCATCCAGAAGGCGAGGTCAGTACAGGTGCATCAAAGCTGGGACCGAGAGACTGAAAAACAGCTTCAATCTCAAGGCCATCAGACTGTTGAACCGCTGTCACTAACACAGAGAGGCTGCTGCCTACATACAGACTTGAAATCCTTGGCCACATTAATAAATAGATCACTAGTCATTTTAATAATGCCACTTTAATAATGTTTACATTTTTTGCATTACTTGTCCCATACAGTATATATATATATATATATATATATATATATATATATCATCTATTGCATCTTGCCTATGCCGCTCGGTCATCGGTCATCCATGTATTTATATGTATATATTCTTATTACATCCCTTTACTTAGATTTGTGTGTATTAGGTAGTTGTTGTGGAATTGTTAGATTACTTGTTAGATATTACTGCACTGTCGGAACTAGAAGCACAAGCATTTCGCTACACTTGCAATAACATCTGCTAACCATGTGTATGTGACCAATAAAATTTGGTTTGATTTGAGCCGAAACAAGGCTACAAATGTTGTTTAAAAGCTTCACAGCATGCAATCCCCCCCCCCATTGTTCTCTCAATATATTTTCCATTCTCCCTACATCCCTCTGTTTCTCTCTCCATATCTCTTTTACTTCATGTCCTATGACTATGTATCTCCAATATTTATTTTTCTTTATTAAATGTTTCTGGTAAATTGTTTTGGATTGGCATGGCTGTGAAATGCAGTGTTACCCTACTAATGTGATACACAGTTATTTGATCATACAAGTTGGATGATAATTTGATCAGTTTGCCTGTCTATCACAGTCCTCTCCTTTTTTCTTTCCCTCTCATCTGTCGCTTTCTTCATACCATTTCTGTTTCTCTCTCTCCCATTCTCTCTGCCTCTTTCAATATGTTTTCCTTCCTCTCCCCCTCTTCATTTATCTCCCCTCTCTCTCTCGCATTAACACATTCTCTCTCTGTCCACTCCCTCTCCCCTCCTATCCACTCTGCCTCTATCTTCCTTCCCTCCCTCCCTCCATCAGTGTCCCCTCCCTCCCTCCCTCCATCAGTGTCTCTTCACTCCCTCCCTCCCTCTATCCCTCTTCCTCACCCCAAGGGAGGGAATAGGGTGTCAGTAACCAGAGCCCTTTGACTGCCCAGTTGTGCCCATGGGGGTGTGTGTGCTGGCACATTGGATTTGTATGTGTGTGAGTGTGAGAGAGAGAGAAAGGAAGTGAGGGAGGGAAAATATTACTGTATCGTATGCCTGCACAGCGGCAGCGCGTGTTACTGTTAGAGGGAGAGAGAGCGAGAGAGGCACTGTATAATGTTCTCTCTCTACAGAGAAGGCTCTCCTGTGACAGAGAGAGAGTTAAGAGGGAACTGAAGCAGCTTGCTGAAAGGTAAAATGCGCTCCATGGTTCATTCATGATATTGAGGAAATAGAGTAGTGTGGAGTTTATAATGGGCACTGAATGGAAAGATTATACTGTTAATCTTCCCATCTTGTGCACTGCTTTGTGTACTGTGTTTTCACTAGGATTTGTTAAACCCTTATCTATTATAGTTTTTCAAGTGGCAGACGTGACTAGAAGAGAATATTGAGTAGTACTGTATATAGAGTATTGAGTAGTACTGTGTACAGAGTATTGAGTATTGTGTATATAGAGTACTGCGGTACAGCAAAGCTGAGAAGTATGGTAAGAGCTAGCTAGTTGAAAGCAGTGGAAGAATACCTTGAACGCGTGTGTGTCTGTTGTGTGTGTCTAGACGATTCTGTTTGAGAGGACACAGAAGCAACAGAGTGTTTGGGAAACAGCCAGCTGTCCTAAAAATATCTGTGGACCTACCGCTTCTGGTCGTCTGAGCAATACACATTGTCATGATATATGCACTTTGTCAGCTGTTCAGAGAAAGCACTGGTCTGTTGACATGAATTGAGGTAGAGATCAGAGTGATATGTTACACTCATGTATTAGTGTCTGGATGGTTTAGAATGTAAAAGGGTAAAAAGGTCACCTGTTTTTATGGAGTTCGTCCCATTTTTTTTATACTTTATTAATTTGTCCACTAAGAATTTTTTATTGCACTGTGCAATGACCTGCTTACAATACATTTAATGTATAATTTAAGCCAAATAACTACAGATAGTAGCAGGGTGTCTTGATAGGGTGAAATTCAAGACATGCTATCCCTTCATAGCAAGCTCTAGGTATAGCAGGAGATTGCTTGCAAGTCAGAAATAGTTCTGTCAGTTTACATAGAGCTCTCTACTGTAGTGCTAGAGCTCATTAGCAAAGGAGGTGAAGTGGATCGTTCTTTAGAAATGACATGCATCCTTAGAACTAAATGCAAAAGCAGTGGACTGAGCAGATGTTACGGTGTTGAGCTTATTGGTACAGAGCCACTGTACAGAGCCTTTCCTTTCACCTTCACACTCCTGGGCCAGACTACACTCAATCATATGACCCACTGAAGAGATGAGTCTTCAGTAAAGACTTAAAGGTTGAGACCGAGATTGCGTCTCTCACATTGGTAGGCAGACCATTCCATAAAAATTGAGCTCTATAGGAGAAAGCCCTGCCTCGAGCTGTTTGCTTAGAAATTCTAGGGACAATTAGGAGGCCTTCCCCCTTTCTACATTTTGCTACGTTACAGCCTTATTGTAAAATGTAATTATTTTTTTGCTCAGCAATCTACACACAATACACCATAATGACAAAGTGAAAACAGGTTTTTAGACATTTTTGAAAATGTATAAAAAAGAAAAACAGATACCTCATTTACATAAGTATTCAGACCCTTTGCGACGAGACTTTAAATTGAGCTCAGGTGCGTCCTGTTTCCATTGATCATCCTTGAGATGTTTCTACAACTTGTTTGGAGTCCAGCTGTGGTAAAGTCAGTAGATTGGACATGATTTGGAAAGGCACACACCTGTCCATATTAGGTACCACAGTTGCCAGTGCATGTCAGAGCAAAAATCAAGCCATGAGGTCGATGTAATTGTCCGTATTGGTCCGAGACAGGATTGTGTCGAGGAACAGATCTGGGGAAGGGTACCAAAACATTTCTGCAGCATTAAAGGTCCCCAAGAACACAGTAGCCTCCGTCATTCTTAAATGGAAGAAGTTTGGAACCACCAAGACTCTTTCTAGAGCTGGCCGCCTGGCCAAACTGAGCAATCAGGGGAGAAGGGCCTTGGTCAGGGATGGTCACTCTGACAAAGCTTTTTTCAAATGTTTGTTATGTTGCAGCCTTGTTCTAAAATGGGTTGAATTGTTTTTTGCTCAGTCTGACAGAGCTCTGACAGAGCTCCAGAGTTTCTCAATGGAAATGAGAGAACCTTCCAGAAGTACAACCATCTCCGCAGCACTCCAGCTAGTAGACCTTTGTATGGTAGAATTGCCAAATGGAAGCCACTCCTCAGTAAAAGGCACATGACAGCCCACTTTGAGTTTTCAAAAGGTACCCAAAGGACTCTCAGACAATGAGGAACAAGATTCTCTGGTCTGATGAAACCAAGACAGAACTCTTTGGCCTGAATGCAGAGCGTTACGTGTGGAGGAAACCTGACACCATCCCTACTGTGAAGAATGGTGGTGCCAGCATCATGCTTTGGGGATGTTTTTCAGCGGCAGGGTCTTGGAGACTAGTCAGGGTTGAGGGAAAGATGAACGGAGCGAAGTACAGAGCGATCCTTGATGAAAATCTGCTCCAGAGCTCTCAGGACCTCAGACTGGGGTGAAGGTTCACCCTCCAACAGGATAAAGACTCTTAAGCACACAGTCAAAACATTGCAGGAGTGGCTTCGGGACAAGTCTCTGAGTGTACTTGAGTGGCCCAGCCAGAGCCTGGACTTGAGCCCGATGGAACATCTCTGGAGAGACCTGAAAATAGCTGTGCAGTGACCCTCCCCCTCCAACCTGACAGACCTTTAGAGGATCTGCAGAGAAGAATGGGAGAAACTCTCCAAATACAGGTGTGCCAAGCTTGTAGCATCATACGCAAGAAGACTTGAGGCTGTAATCACTGCCAAAGGTGCTTCAACAAAGTACTGAGTAAAGGGTCTGAATACTTATGTAAATGTGATATCAGTTTTTGCTTTGTGGGCTATTGTGTTTAGATTGATGAGGGGAAAACAACTATTTCATCCATTTTAAAGGCTGTAATGTAACAAAATGTGCGAAAAGTCAAGGTGGCTGAATACTTTTCAAATGCACTGTATATGCTTTAGTGGATGCATACTGCGTAAATGTCTTAAGCCTTCTCCCCACTTAGTATGGAAGCAATACAGGGAAAACACACAACGTGTGTGTTTATATTTACCCAGGGTTTTTCATTTCCTGTGTGGCTGAGCTGGGAGATACAGACAACAATAGGCCTCATCTAACTGGGATTAGAGGGTTGCTATTTTCTGCGCTGTGGCCATGGCAAGACCTCTGGTACTACTGAGGCTTAAAGGGTCTTTAAGTAGTTTTTTTTGTTACGAGCATGACTTTTGGATTGATAGGGTTTAATTGATTTTTATGAATCAAATATAGTTGCTTTTGCCTAGGAAGTTGGCTAAATTAGTTACACTGAGTATACAAAACATTAGGAACACCTTCCTAATATTGAGTTTCACCCCCCCGCCCCCTTTTGCCAATAGAACAGCCTCAACTCGTCAGGTCATGGATTCTACAAGGTGTTGAAAGCGTTCCATAGGGATGCTGGCCCATGTTGACTTCAATGCTTCCCGCAGTTGTGTCAAAATGGCTGGATGTCCTATGGGTGGTGGACCATTGTTGATACACATGGGAAACTGTTGAGAGTGAAAAACCCAGAAGTGCTACTGTTCTTGACACAAACTTTTCCCCCTAAATAAATCCTTATTAACCAGTCTCCTCCCCTTCATCTACACTGATTGATGTTGATTTAACAGGTGACAACAATAAGGGATCACAGCTTTCACCTGGATTCACCTGGTCAGTCTACGTCATGGAGAGAGCAAGTGGAATATCCAGAAGCATGAAAGGGTTAGAGAGCGCGAGAGAGACCGGTTTGTGTGTACAGTTTCATGCACATTTGATAATTTGCCTGTGTCAAAAAACATGGTGAAATAGCAGGGTCTGTACACTTTGTAAAGCTGTTACATGAACAGCAAGTAGAGATCTGAGTTGACGGATGAACAAACAAACAAATGCCTTGATGAGCGCTCAGAGCAGTGTAGGGTCTAAAGTAAGGAGGTCTACCAAACTCTGTCTGGTCTCAATTGTTGAAAGGCATTTTCAGCTGTTGATACCCCCAAGCACTCTTTCACTCACTAACTCACATGCTCGCTCACATTCTCATTCTCTCTCTCTCTCTCTCTCTCTCTCTCTCTCTCCCCTTCTCACTTTCCATCATTATTTATCTCTGTCTAACCCAAGGTCTCCCCTTCTCTTTCACCCAAATGCTCTTGTTCTCCCACCTTCTCCTCCAAGCTTTTTCTCCCCTCTCAGCTCTGTGTGCCCACTCCCTCTATCCAATGTCTCTCTTCCCCATGCCTCGTACCCCCCCCCCACCCATCCTCTCGTGCATTATCTTAATCTCTGTGTCTTTTGTTTATTTGGTGGAAAGGGGGAGGAGAGGTACATGCTTGTGTCCCATGGCGGCATGACTGTGGTTAGTGTAAATTTGACTGTAGCCCCTGTACATAAGGACCTGTGAGACAGACAGACAGACAGGCAGATGGAAACAGAGAGAGAGGGAGAGAAAGAGCTTTCTCACTGCCTACTTATTCACAGCAACATGGCTTCTAAATCTAGCCTGTGCTCTGTGTGGAATGTGGAAACGTTTCCGCTGTCTGTCTCTTTGACTCAATTACACAGTGGTTAAGAGGAGAGAAGAAGATGCTTAGAATATATAAGATGTAATATATTATTAGATCCTTGAGAGTCAGACTTCGAGCTGGAGTGGAGATTGTGTGTGTCAGTTGTCTGAACTGCTGTCTTTAGAATATTCTCAGCTCAACAATCTCAGAGTTGAATTGTTTACCTCACTATGTTAAAAGTGTATGAGTTACTCACTTCTTCCCCCTCTCTCCTCCCTCTCTTCCCTCTCTTTTTGCACTAACAACTGGAAATTAGGTCAGTTCTGTCTTGGAAGTCGTCCTGATAAAACCTATTATTGGATGACAGAGAGAAAGTAACCTCTGACTCAAACTGTCAGAATTAGTCTTTGGTCCCACTGACTCAGAATACCCAGCCACTTTCTTTATTTGCCTTTTGCCTTCCTGCTGCTGAGACCTGGCCCAAAATAGCACCAGACAAAGTTACAGCCAATGACCAACATTGAATATCCAATAGTAGGCCTACAATAAGCAAAAAAAAGGGTCACAAAGTAGTTTGAGTGGAAATTCCGCCCCAATAGCCTAGATCTGTATGCCCAGATCCAGAGCACTCCCAAGTCTCAGGAAGGCAGTAGTGATGCACTTATCTATCCGCTTCATCTAGTTAGGCTCGTGCTTGGCACAAGTTTGAGCAAGATGTCTGTGTCCTAAAAAAGTATTTTGTGGTTCATTGGAATCCATTTATATTGTGCCATGATGTCATATGTGGCATTCCCATTCATTGGAATCCAGTCATCTTTCCATCGCAGTAAAGTTCTACTAGGTTGTTAGGTCACAGCTGCACTGAGGAAGGTACTGTTGTCTAGTTCCTCTTTCTATGCCCATGACTTGGCCTCTCTGTCTCATGCTGGCTGTAGGGAGGGCCACATGGGCAGCTGTACTTGTGTAATACCAGTCAGTAGTCCCTGAGGGTTGGATGGGAGACGGGCAGGCACCTCTGTAAGTGGTAGCTAGTCTAGCTGATGGACAAGGCAAACGTAACCAGATGGCCCTAGCAGCACACTGGCTAAAGGAACTAATGAAGCTCCTCAGGCTGCTGCTGCCCTGGACACGTGTCCAGTGTGTGTGTGTGTGAACATCCATGTTAACGTGATCTTGCATATACAATATTAGTGTAAATAGGCTACATGCACACAACACAAGCATGTTTGCGAGTGTACAGCGTGAGCGGGTGTGGAAGGTTAAGCGACTCTGACGGTGTCCTGCAAATTGCATCCTGTTGACTCATGAGGTTGTGTGTGTGTGTGTGTGTGTGCGCGCTAGGCTACTGTGTTCAACACCAATCTCGAGGGGCTTCAGTCCATGTCTGTCTGCATCCTTTCCTTCCTGTGGCTTACTCAATCACTTTATCCCGTTTTTCCACCATTATTACAACCAATTAATTAACAGTGGCTTCCTACCCTGTCGGATGAATCTCTATTCAAAAACTAGAGATACGTCCCAAAAGCCCTATGGGCCCTGGTGAAAAGTACTGCATTAGAAAGAGAACAGAGCCCTATGGGCCCCGGTGAAAAGTACTGCATTAGAAAGAGAACAGAGCCCTATGGGCCCTGGTGAAAAGTACTGCATTAGAAAGAGAACAGAGCCCTATGGGCCCTGGTGAAAAGTACTGCATTAGAAAGAGAACAGAGCCCTATGGGCCCCGGTGAAAAGTACTGCATTAGAAAGAGAACAGAGCCCTATGGGCCCCGGTGAAAAGTACTGCATTAGAAAGAGAACAGAGCCCTATGGGCCCTGGTGAAAAGTACTGCATTAGAAAGAGAACAGAGCCCTATGGGCCCCGGTGAAAAGTACTGCATTAGAAAGAGAACAGAGCCCTATGGGCCCTGGTGAAAAGTATTGTACTATAAAGGGAATAGGGTGCCATTTGGGATGTTGCCGAGAACTATTGTGCTTTCCTGCTCATCTGGGTTACGTTCAATGGGACGCAATGTTAGAGAACATTCACATATATGTGAATATGTGGAACAGACATGCTTTTCTGTCATGTAGGACAGGGAATTGTGTCAGTCTCTATGCAAGTCGTTTCTATCTGCTCCCGAACATGACCATGGTAAACAGGTCACATGGTCATGATGTCATCACTTCTGGTTACATAAAACACACACACACACTTCCACTGGAACTCTGCCATCGATTTTATAATGGCATAATGTTACTGTTCTATACCAGGGTTCTATAGCACTCTCTCTCTCCCTCAATTGAATTGACATTCAATTCAATGAGCTTTCTCGGGAAATGACAAGTCAATGTCTCCCACATTGCGACAGTGAGTAGAACACATCAAAATTAACAAGGATAAATAAATCAAATTTCTTCATGTTCATCTTTTTCAAACCTCTCAACTCTTCTCTATCTCTTCCTCTCTGATTCTGACTCTCCCTTTCCCTCCCTCCGTCTTACTCCCTTTCTAGCACACTCTCTCTGTCTCTTTCTCTGTTTTTTTCTTGTCATGTTAGGGCAGGCAGCAGAGTGAAGTGGTTGAAGTGAAGTGGTACACTCAGCTGTGATCAAGGGCTGTTCAACAGGCTGATGATGGTGTTTAAAGAGCTGCCTGCAGAAGCTCCCTCAGCCCAGCAGTAAACAATCTGACACAGCACAGACCTTTCTCTCTCTTTATCTCTCTTTATTTTACTCTTTCTTTTACTCCCTCTTTCTCCTCACCCTGTCCATCCCTCCACCAGAAACATGAGCGAGGGAGAAGGTTGTATGTGTGAGACAGGGAGATAAAGAGAGGCTCTCGCTCTCCCTCCATCACACAAACAACTCTCTCCCCAGTGCTCGTGTTTCTGTCCTTCTCTCTTTCCCTCCCTCGCTTCTCTTTGACTCCCTGTTTAGTTTCATATCACACCTCTTCACATTTTGCCCTGTCGAGTTTTCAGTCCAAACCAAGATTAGATTTTGTCTAGTTTAGCACAAAATGGCAGATATGGCTTAGTCAGGGTCAATGGGTCACGGTCTGGCTGCTTTGTATAGATGTGTGCATCACATGGTATTGACTTAGAACTGGTACACTGTGGTGTGTGTGTGTGTCTGTGTGTGTGCGAGCGAGCGAGTGGATATTCTAAATGTGTCCATTAGTGTGTGGAATGAAGAGGAGGCCTCTGTGCATTCAAGAAACATCTGTCTAACTGCCAACCAGGGAGGGAGATTTAATGTGGTGCTTTACCCCCGTCCTCCCCTTCCCCTCCTGCTTTTCTCTTTTTCTTTTCTCTCCGTCTCTCAGATAAAGATAGGTAGGGACGGTGAAACCGTCCAATAAACAGATTGGAAAGTGTAATGATGTTAATAAATTGTATATAAAGCTCTTGACCTTTTCGTTAATGTGGACAGTGCTTTACAATGACAATCTTCAAAGCTGCTTCTTGAGGTGATTCTGTCTGGTATTTCATACTTGTGTAACATGTTGACATTCACCTGTCAACAACTAGTAGACCTTAGCCCAAGGGTCAAATGCCACTCATGTCCTGTCAGTGCAATGATGTAATGAGGTCAGAGGTAAAAATGGAATGACATTTAACCTTTGGGGCGGCTTTCTGCTCCCCTATCCTCCTCTCCAATGTCTGCAGTGTGCACTTGCTCGACTCCATATATTATATTGGTGTAAGCTTAAGCTAGTGGGGGTTTATCCTATTTCTTACACCAGACAATGAGGGGAAGTGCAGACCAGGAAGAGGGGTAGAGAATAGGACCTCAGCTTATGGTTTTGGTAGGACTCGGGTTGTGTCCCAATATCTGAGATGGCATCTTTTCCTCATCTCCTTTCCTTCATGACCAAAAAGATCAAAATTGATCAATATAAATTCATGGAACATTGAGGACAACATACATTCTGTATTATCACATGTTGTGAGGATCGCAATTATGAGAAGTATGGAAAACGACACATTTCTGTCTAGGAATACAGAGAACTTTACACAGATTCATCTCTGGGACATGATGCTACAGAGTGCAAACCGGTGTGTGTCTAGTCTGGCATCACGCCCCGCTACTCTGTCATATGGAAGGGGTACTCTGGACTCACGCCCCGCTACTCTGTCATAGGGAAGGGGTACTCTGGAGTCACGCCCCGCTACTCTGTCATATGGAAGGGGTACTCTGGAGTCACGCCCCGCTACTCTGTCATATGGAAGGGGTACTCTGGAGTCACGCCCCGCTACTCTGTCATAGGGAAGGGGTACTCTGGACTCACGCCCCGCTACTCTGTCATAGGGAAGGGGTACTCTGGAGTCACGCCCCGCTACTCTGTCATAGGGAAGGGGTACTCTGGACTCACGCCCGCTACTCTGTCATAGGGAAGGGGTACTCTGGAGTCACGCCCCGCTACTCTGTCATAGGGAAGGGGTACTCTGGAGTCACGCCCCGCTACTCTGTCATAGGGAAGGGGTACTCTGGAGTCACGCCCCGCTACTCTGTCATAGGGAAGGGGTACTCTGGAGTCACGCCCCGCTACTCTGTCATAGGGAAGGGGTACTCTGGACTCACGCCCCGCTACTCTGTCATAGGGAAGGGGTACTCTGGAGTCACGCCCGCTACTCTGTCATAGGGAAGGGGTACTCTGGACTCACGCCCGCTACTCTGTCATATGGAAGGGGTACTCTGGAGTCACGCCCGCTACTCTGTCATATGGAAGGGTACTCTGGAGTCACGCCCGCTACTCTGTCATAGGGAAGGGGTACTCTGGAGTCACGCCCGCTACTCTGTCATATGGAAGGGGTACTCTGGAGTCACGCCCGCTACTCTGTCATAGGGAAGGGGTACTCTGGAGTCACGCCCGCTACTCTGTCATAGGGAAGGGGTACTCTGGAGTCACGCCCGCTACTCTGTCATATGGAAGGGGTACTCTGGACTCACGCCCGCTACTCTGTCATAGGGAAGGGGTACTCTGGAGTCACGCCCGCTACTCTGTCATAGGGAAGGGGTACTCTGGACTCACGCCCGCTACTCTGTCATAGGGAAGGGTACTCTGGAGTCACGCCCGCTACTCTGTCATAGGGAAGGGGTACTCTGGAGTCACGCCCGCTACTCTGTCATATGGAAGGGGTACTCTGGAGTCACGCCCGCTACTCTGTCATAGGGAAGGGGTACTCTGGAGTCACGCCCCGCTACTCTGTCATAGGGAAGGGGTACTCTGGACTCACGCCCCGCTACTCTGTCATAGGGAAGGGGTACTCTGGAGTCACGCCCCGCTACTCTGTCATAGGGAAGGGGTACTCTGGAGTCACGCCCCGCTACTCTGTCATAGGGAAGGGGTACTCTGGAGTCATGCCCCGCTACTCTGTCATAGGGAAGGGGTACTCTGGAGTCACGCCCCGCTACTCTGTCATATGGAAGGGGTACTCTGGACTCACGCCCCGCTACTCTGTCATATGGAAGGGGTACTCTGGACTCACGCCCCGCTACTCTGTCATAGGGAAGGGGTACTCTGGAGTCACGCCCCGCTACTCTGTCATAGGGAAGGGGTACTCTGGAGTCACGCCCCGCTACTCTGTCATAGGGAAGGGGTACTCTGGAGTCACGCCCCGCTACTCTGTCATAGGGAAGGGGTACTCTGGAGTCACGCCCCGCTACTCTGTCATAGGGAAGGGTACTCTGGAGTCACGCCCCGCTACTCTGTCATATGGAAGGGGTACTCTGGAGTCACGCCCCGCTACTCTGTCATAGGGAAGGGGTACTCTGGAGTCACGCCCCGCTACTCTGTCATAGGGAAGGGGTACTCTGGAGTCACGCCCCGCTACTCTGTCATAGGGATGGGGTACTCTGGACTCACGCCCCGCTACTCTGTCATAGGGAAGGGGTACTCTGGACTCACGCCCCGCTACTCTGTCATAGGGAAGGGGTACTCTGGACTCACGCCCCGCTACTCTGTCATAGGGAAGGGGTACTCTGGAGTCACACCCCGCTACTCTGTCATAGGGAAGGGGTACTCTGGACTCACGCCCCGCTACTCTGTCATAGGGAAGGGGTACTCTGGAGTCACGCCCCGCTACTCTGTCATAGGGAAGGGGTACTCTGGACTCACGCCCCGCTACTCTGTCATAGGGAAGGGGTACTCTGGACTCACGCCCCGCTACTCTGTCATAGGGAAGGGGTAAATCTCTGACGACAGCATGACAGCAGCAGTGTTTTCTCTCCAGCCTTTGAGAGAGATTCCCCTCCATTAGCACACTTCCCTCTCTCGTCCCCCTATCCTGTTCATTCTTCCGAGACCGAGCCCAAGAACTATCTATCTGCTGAGCCACATGACATGGCATAAAGTGTCTGTGTGGTCAGCATGTTTGTATGGAGGAGAATGTGTTTAGTTACCATCATTATGAAACCGGTATCTTCTGTATGACATATGTATGATATACCCCTATGTATTAATAAAGTACAGTACTCTATATTCAAAAAGTGTTTTTATATTGATGTGTAGATTTTGTACTTACCTGTGTTCTGTCTTTCAGGTGACATCCACCTGCGTCCCAGCCCCAGACCTGGTGAGGATTCATTTAACTCTGTCCTCCTGCCTTCATGTCATTGTAATTTGGTTTGTTTGAACTTAGTTTGGCATTAGTAAGGTGTTCTTCACTCTGTCTTTACATTCTGATACTCACTGCAGTGCTGTACTACAAAAGCCCCAAACTAAAATAGTTGATCTCTTTCCCTCATTCTCAGCAAGGCTCCACAAGGTCTTCGTCCCAGAAGAAGAGGAACTCCCTTCCCAGGTACCAATCACATATTTACCAGTGAAGGACTTGTTATATTTCTACTTAGTAGTGAAGGACGTGTTCTCTTTCAGTCAGTAGTGAAGGACTTGGGACAAGATTAAATCCGTTGCAGGTAGTGTATTATTTACTCAAGAGTGTGAGTGTGGAGTAATTAGATTTATTAGGATCCACATTAACCAATGTCACGTCCTGACCTTAGTTCCTTTTGTATGTCTCTGTTTTAGTTTGGTCAGGGTGTGAGTTGGGGTGGGCATTCCATGTTTTTGTTCTATGCTTTCTATTTCTATGTGTTTGGCCTGGTATGGTTCCAATCGGAGGCAGCTGGCAATCGTTGTCTCTGATTGAGAACCATACTTAGGCAGCCTGTTTCCCACTATGGGTGTGGGTAGTTATTTTCTGTTTAGTGTTTTTGTTGCACCTTGCAGAACTGTTCGTTTGTCGGTTTGTTGTTTGAGTATTCATCTTTATTAAAAGTATTATGAATACGTACCACGCTGCACTTTGGTCCTCTTCTCCTTCTCCCAACAACAAACATTACAGCCAATGGAGACAGCTAGTCTTAATGGGGTCCGACACATAATGAAAAATACATTACAGACAAAATACTTTACAATTTGCATGAAAACATCAATGTGTGTGTGTGTGTGTGCACATGTATCAGTTACACATACAGTACCAGTCAAAAGTTTGGACACAACAACTCATTCAAGGGTTTTTCTTTATTTTTACTATTTTCTACATTGTAGAATAATAGTGAAGACATCAAAACTATTAAATAATTATGGAATCATGTAGTAACCAAAAAAGTGTTAAACAAATCAAAATATGTTTTATATTTGAGATTCTTCAAAGTAGCCACCATTTGCCTTGACAGCTTTGCACACTCTTGGCATTCTCTCAACCAACTTCATGAATGCTTGTCCAACAGTCTTGAAGGAGTTCCCACATATCCTGAGCACTTGTTGGCTGCTTTTCTTTCACTCTGCGGTCCAACAAATCCCAAACCATCTCAATTGGGTTGAGGTTGGGTGATTGTGGAGGCCAGGTCATCTGATGCAGCACTCCATGACTCTCCTTGGTCAAATAGTCCTTACACAGCCTGGAGGTGTGTTTTCGGTCATTGTCTTGTTGAAAAACAAATGATAGTCCCAAGCACAAACCAGATGGGATGGTGTTTCGCTGCAGAATGGTGTGGTAGACATGCTGGTTAAGTATGCCTTGAATTCTAAATAAATCACTGACAGTGTCACCAGCAAAGCACCATCACACCATGTTTCATGGTGGGAACCACACATGCGGAGATCATCCGTTCACCTACTTTGTGTCTCATAAAGACACAGTGGTTGTAACCAAAAATACCCAAAATCTCATCAGACCAAAGGACAGATTTCCACCAGTCTAATGTTCATTGCTCATGTTTCTAGGCCCAAGAAAGTATCTTCTTCTCATTGGTGTCCTTTAGTAGTAGTTTCTTTGCAGCAATTAGAACATGAAGGCCTGATTCACACAGTCTCCTCTGAACAGATGTGTTTGTTACTTGAACTCTGAAGCATTTAGTTGGGCTGCAATCTGAGGTGCAGTTAGTTGCTGATTTCTGAGGCTGGTAACTCTAATGAACATCTTCTGCAGCGGAGTTAACTCGGTCTTCCTTTCTTTTGGCGGTCCTCATGAGACCCAGTTTCAACATAGCGCTTGATGTTTTTGCGACTGCATTTGAAGAAACTTTCAAAGTTCTTGACATTTTCCAGATTGACTGACCTTCAGGTCTTAAAGTAATGATGGACTGTCGTTTCTCTTTGCTTATTTGAGCTGTTCTTGCCATAATATGGACTTTTACCAAATAGGGCTATCTTCTGTATACCAATACTACCTTGTCACAACATAACTGATTTGCTCAAACACAGTAAGAAGGAAAGAAATACCACAAATGAACTTTTAACAAGGCACACCTGTTAATTAAAATGCATTCCAGGTCATGAATCTGGTTGAGAGTATTTCAAGAGTGTGCAAAGCTGTCATCAAGGCAAAGGGTGGCTACTTTGAAGAATCTCAAATCTCAAATATATTATGATTTGTTTAACACTTTTTTGGTTACTACATGATTCCATATGTGTTATTTAATAGTTTTGATGTCTTCACTATTATTCTACAATGTTTGCTAAGAGCTGGCAGCAAACTGATAGGTCTGCTTTTAGAACCAGTAAAGGTTGCTTTACCGCTCTTGGGTAGCAGAATGACTTTGGCTTCCCACCAGGCCTGAGGACAAAGACTTTCCTCTAGACTCAGATTAAATAAAGGAGTGACTATAGAGTCAGTTACCATCCTCAGTAGCTTTCCATCCAAGTTGTCAATGCCAGGAGGTTTGTCGTTATTGATCAAATTAATAATAATTGTTCTACTTCTCCCACACTAGCTTTACAACATTCTAACTTACATGACTTTTCTTTCATTATTTGTTTTTTTTCTGCATGAGTATGATGGCTCACTTTTAGTTGTTGGCATATCCTGCGTAATTTTGCCCACTTCGCCAATGAAGTAATCAAGACCTGGCCAGATGAAAAACGCAAAGTGATTGTTTTTGTGGTTTCCCAGCAAGAAATGTGAACCTTTGAGTGGGTGTTGAAGGAGAAATGAAGATAGACAGCGATGATGGAGAGATCGATAGAGTAATTGACCCTCTTTCTCCCTTTCCTCCTTCCCCTCTCTCCTCTCCTCCAGGAGTGTGAATCATGTGATGGAGAGAGTGATGGCGAGGCACTATGACTTTGACCTTACCTACATCACTGAGCGGATCATTTCTGTCTTCTTTCTGCCTCACCTGGAAGAACAACGTTACCGTGGCAACCTACAGGAAGTGGCTGCTATGCTCAAGTCCAAACATCAAGATAAGTTCCTGGTGAGTTGGGGGGAGGGGACTACTGTATTTGGAAAAAAGCAATTCACACATCCAAAATGTGAACTGGGTTGGCAACTAAGCAGACTGAAACGGGGAGGGAGGAACTGTGCTCGTTTAAATGTTCTTGCAAATCGTTTTCAAACTTTTGCGTGCGATAATGAACATGACCCTGGTGCTGGGAACATCAGTCGATACATATGTATAAAAAGAAGCCCACATACCGTGTTGCCACTCCACAGAGTTAATTTATTGTCTTATCACCCCGCCATGAGAGGACTGGCATGGGTGCAGGCTTTTGCTCCTGCCAACCAGTAACACTCCTAATTCAATTTATCAACTAATCATTGTCCTGAATTAAGGCTTTGATTTTTGGAATGGGGCGTTATAATACTCGGGTGAAGTAAATACCTGTACCCACAACGGCCCTTACAAGGTAAGGTTTACCACTTCTGTCCATATGGAGATAAAATGGACATTTAAATGGAATACATTTATTGTATGATCCATTTTATCAAACATTATACTCACAAATCGCAATGAAAAGGAGATCACATTTAATTTGAAACAGATTTTAATTTCTCCCTGACACTTTTTATAATACCAAAAACAAAGGTGTGTGTGTGTTTGTTTCCTTGTTCTGGCAGAAATGTAATGATCCGTGAACAACAGTGTTTTGTATCGTAACCTGCGAACCATTGAGCGCTAATGCCATCTTCTTCCATTAGTCTTTTATGTAGCTAGTAAGAGACCATAAGTCATGCTTACATTCCGTTTCGGTATTAACTACGTTACTGTGTGGTGTTATGAAGAAGCAATGCAAACACTATATTGTTCTTTGTAAACAAACGCTCATTGTTTTGTTTCGTGTAATCACATACGTGATGTGCATTTTTGCCACACAACTTGCAGTCAACGTTGAGACAAAGTTGTGTTGTGGTTGTGTGCTTGCCGGGTATGACATTGTTGATTTCCTCGTCTTTTTGTCTCAACATCTACCTCTCCCAGCTCTTAAACCTGTCTGAGAAGCGTCATGACATCACACGACTCAGCCCCAAGGTAGGTTGACTACATACACACTAGGGCTGACCCCATGTAGTCAACTGATCGTTTGTTTGGTCGATAGGCTGTTGGTCGACCAAGATTTTTTTAGTTTTTAGTCAAACAGTCGCAAATATATAAATCAGACAGGTGTCACGATGTCTGATTCACGCCTGTGTGAGTGGACTAATCCATTGTGGAGGCCGCGGGGGTGGCACACCAGTAGTACATTTACCGTTAATTGCCATAATTTCTAATCTACAATGTTTACCGTTCTCATTGTCAAGACTGGAAACGTTGTTTTCAGATCGCACCACCTAGGCATTTCATTCCATTTATGAGTTGTCAATTTATTAATTAATGAATTGTCTTTCATTTGTAGTGCTCCTGTCAGTGTTGAGTAAGGAAGAGCACCTGATTATGCAGAGAAGTAGGCCTAGGCTACATGGCCTGCGCGCAAATATAGGCCTATAAAATGTGCCCATTTGGGGATCTGTTAGCATTTAAAAATATATATATATATTATTTGAAAGGATTTTCTTTTGCAATTCTGTACAAACAACAGCACACAAGAAAAAAAAAGGAAAGAAAAACACAGCTGCCAGACATATGAAATGAAGTATTGCTTAGGCAAGACATGGGACAACAAGAGAAAAACAATGACAGTTACAACAGCAGTAAGTGTTCCTAGTTAGTGTTCACAGTCAGCCTCTGTCCAGACGGTCCAGAAACAGACCCCAAACCTTGAGAAAACTGCTGGAGGAGTTGGTCCTAAAAAACTAATATTTTCCAAGTTAATGGTGTTAATAATTTCTGCTAGCCATCTACTGAAGCAAGGGGGGTGACTTCCATTCTGTGAGGGTTTCTTCTTTGCAACCACCATTCCAAACATCAGAGCCTGTTGTTCCTCATATGACGATCTTAGAACAGACGTTGAGCAGCCAAAGAGAGCGAGATCTGCCTATGGGTCAATGGCCCTCTCAGTTGAAGTCGAAAGTTTACATTAGGTTGGAGTCATTAAAAATTGTTTTTCAACCACTCCACAAATTCCTTGTCCTAACTAACGTGCCAAAACTATAGTTTGTTAACATCTACTTTGTGTATGACACAAGTACTTTTTCGAACAATTGTTTACAGACAGATTATTTCACTTATAATTCACTGTATCACAATTCCAGTGGGTCAGAAGTTTACATACACTAAGTTGACTGTGCCTTTAAACAGCTTGGAAAATTCCAGAAAATTATGTCATGGCTTTAGAAGCTTCTGTTAGGTTAATTGACATAATTTGAGTAAATTGGAGGTGTACCTGTGGATGTATTTCAAGGCCTACCTTCAAACTCAGTGCCTCTTTGCTTGATATCATGGGAAAATCTAAAGAAATCAGCCAAGACCTCAGAAAAAAATTGTAGATCTCCACAGGTCTGGTTCATCCTTGCGAGCAATTTCCAAATGCCTGAAAGAATCACGTTCATTGGTTCAAACAATAGTACGCAAGTATAAACACCATGGGACCATGCTGCCATCATACCGCTCACGGAAGAGACACGTTCTGTCTCCTAGAGAGGAATGTACTTTGGTGTGAAAAGTGCAAATCAATCCCAGAACAGCAGCAAAGGACCTTGTGAAGATACTGGAGGAAACCGGTACGAAAGTATCTATATCCAAAGTAAAACGAGTCCTAAATCGACATAACCTGAAAGACTTGTGTTCCATATTTGGCCACTGCCCAGTTGCCAGTACGTTAAATGCCCTGGCATTTGCAGCCTAGTAATAATTATTGAAGATGGGTAGGCAGGCCTAAGCCGCCACTTTCCTTGGGCTTTTGCAAGTGTGCTTTACGAATACGGTGGTTTTTGTAACCCCAGACAAATTACAAGATTGTAAAAAATGATTAGGTAATACAAATTGGGAGATTCTGGCAAAAATAAAGGTACCTGGGGAGAGAGAACATTTGTATGGCATTAATGCGCCACATCATGGAAAGAGACAGTATTCTCCAGCTCTCCATGTTTTGTTTTAGCTTTGCAACCAGTTCACTGTAGTTTAGCTTGAAGATGAGCTTTGGATTTCTAGGTGTTTCTAGTCCCAGGTAAGTTAAGTGGTCATGCACCACTTTAAATGGTATCCTCTCTACCATTGTTGTAAAACTATCTGCGATACACATGAGATCACTTTTTCCCCAATTTATTGAATAGCCAGATAGTTTGCCAAATGAATTGATTAAGTCTAGTAGTTTAGGGACAGAGGCTACTGGGTCCAAGAGGTATAAAAGTACACTGTCTGCATATAACGAAATACTGCTTTCTATGTTTCCTACTTTAAGACCTTGGATATTAGGATGAGCCCTTACTTGTGTCGCCAGGGGTTCAAGGGTGACGGCGAAGAGCAAAGGACTGAGTGGACAACCCTTTTGAACAGATCTATGTAGTTCAAAGAGACTGGATGTGTCATTGTTGGGCAGAATAGAGGATGTTGGGCAGGCGTAGAGCATTTTGACCCAGGTGATAAATGAGTCGCCAAATCCAAATCTAGTGAGTGCTTCAAACATATCTAGCAATATAATAGCTGCCCTGGAGCCCCTCCCCTGATTTGCATAAAGAATGCTCAGCAGCCTGCACACATTAGAAAAAGAGAACACGCCGGGGATAAACCCTGTCTGATCCGGATGAATAATGGTTGTTGCATGTTTGTTCAACCTATCAGCAAGCACTTTGGTGATAATGTTTTTATCAAAATTAAGCAATGCTATTGGTCTATAATTTGCAGGATCTGTTGCCTCTCTGCCTTTTTTTCAACAGAACGCAAATAGTGGCTTCATACAATGATTTTGGCAAAATATTATTTTCTGTTGAATCAGTGAACATCCTGAGTGAGATGTCCACTAGATGTCCACTAGATTCCTGGATTAGATTATTTAGATGATTTAGAACCTGGTCAGAGGTGATATTTGAAGTAGTACATGTAGACAGTCAGTCAAGATACGGAACAAGGTAACAAATAAAATCACCTCTAATTATTAAATTAGTGGTACTAAGATCTGGGAGCAAATCAAAAACATCACGAAAGAAATGTTAGAGCCATAGACGTTCAATAAGGTGACAGGAAAATAATGAATGTTCCCTGATACATGTGGGTCTGTAGACATGGAGGAGAGTTGAAAATGGATGTTTTTATGAAAGAGAGTAGCGACACTTCTAGCTTTGGAGGAGAAGGGTGATTGAGAAGGGTGATTGAGAAGGGTGATTTGAGAAGGGTGATTTGAGAAGGGTGATTTGAGAAGGGTGATTGATAAACTTGAGAAATTCAGTTGGATCTCAGATGCCGCTGCACCGTGGCTAAAGTGCGTTTCTTGCAGGAAAATTGTCAGCACCAAGTGATTTCAAGTGCTTTAATACCATGCCCCTTTTGCGTGTGTAGCCGAGACCATTCACGTTCCTCGAGATGTTAATGTGACAGTATTAACATCTGACTGATTCCCAAGACCCCCTCCCCCCCAGAGATACCCGCCCTCCCCACTGCTTCCCCAGAGAAACCCGCTCTCCCCACTGCTTCCCCAGAGAAACCCGCTCTCCCCACTGCTTCCCCAGAGAAACCCGCTCTCCCCACTGCTTCCCCAGAGAAACCCGCTCTCCCCACTGCTTCCCCAGAGAAACCCGCCCTCCCCACTGCTTCCCCAGAGAAACCCGCTCTCCCCACTGCTTCCCCAGAGAAACCCGCTCTCCCCACTGCTTCCCCAGAGAAACCCGCTCTCCCCACTGCTTCCCCAGAGAAACCCGCTCTCCCCACTGCTTCCCCAGAGAAACCCGCCCTCCCCACTGCTTCCCCAAATTAAGCATTGTTCTCCCCATCTCACATAAATGAGGACCGCCGGGCATGATGGCTAGAACAGACCCAGTACTATGCTACTAAGCTAACAACAGTCAGACTTAACAGCCATCTCCACGGTTGTTGGAAATCAAATTAATACGTTACCGCTTATGAATAAACATAGAATCCACTGTTTCCGCAGTCATTATCGCAGAAATTTGTGGGTTGTGATTTCACACTTTCAGTTTTGTTAAGTAGGTGGCAGCCTCTTCGGCCTAGTGAATACTTTTTGTCATGCAGCTGTGATGAACATGCAGCTTTGCTGGAAACCGCAGGCTGTATTTCACCTCCACCTCTCCATTGGTCTGCAACACATCTCGGAATGTGCACCGTTGCTCCATCACCTCCACCTCTCCATTGGTCTGCAACACATCTCGGAATGTGCACCGTTGCTCCATCACCTCCACCTCTCCATTGGTCTGCAACACATCTCGGAATGTGCACCGTTGCTCCATCACCTCCACCTCTCCATTGGTCTGCAACACATCTCGGAATGTGCACCGTTGCTCCATCACCTCCACCTCTCCATTGGTCTGCAACACATCTCGGAATGTGCACCGTTGCTCCATCACCTCCACCTCTCCATTGGTCTGCAACACATCTCGGAATGTGCACCGTTGCTCCATCACCTCCACCTCTCCATTGGTCTGCAACACATCTCGGAATGTGCACCGTTGCTCCATCACCTCCACCTCTCCATTGGTCTACAACACATCTCGGAATGTGCACCGTTGCTCCATCACCTCCACCTCTCCATTGGTCTGCAACACATCTCGGAATGTGCACCGTTGCTCCATCACCTCCACCTCTCCATTGGTCTACAACACATCTCGGAATGTGCACCGTTGCTCCATCACCTCCACCTCTCCATTGGTCTGCAACACATCTCGGAATGTGCACCGTTGCTCCATCACCTCCACCTCTCCATTGGTCTGCAACACATCTCGGAATGTGCACCGTTGCTCCATCACCTCCACCTCTCCATTGGTCTGCAACACATCTCGGAATGTGCGCCGTTGCTCCATCACCTCCACGGTGTAGTCGGGGAAGATTCAAATCTTTTGACCTTTGTATTCCATAGCTCGCTGTCGTCCAAGTCGTAGACTGAGCTCCTTTTCCTTAAAGTGATGTACCCTTGCAATTATGGTGTGCAGCCTCACCTGGTGAGGGCTTTATCTGTAGAGAGTGGTGTGCACGGTCAATGATGAGGGGCTTTGGGATGTTGTCATTGCCCAGCAGCTTGGTAATGAGCTTGGACACAAACTATGTGGGTTTACCATGTTCTTCGTCCTCCAAAATCCCCACAAGTTTGATGTTCAGCCTGCGACTTCGGCCTTCTAAGTCAAGAACCTTGGCTTGGAGCGCCTTGTTCTTTTTTTAAAGTTGCGCGCAGGTGGTTTCCAGGCCTCCGATCCGGTTGTCATGGTCAGACAGGGCCTCATCAGCTGTGTCCATGCAGCTCTTCAGTTCGGCCTGTGCTATCTTTAGAGACTCAATTTGTTTTCGAACCTGTCAAAGCGATTGTTGCTAGTTTTTATTACAGCCTCTTTCATTTGTTGACACATTGCCGTGGCGTAATCTTGTTGCTGGGTGTCTGAAGAGTTGTCATCTTCAGTACTCAATGGTGCTAGCTGCTGCTTGTTGGGCCTTTGTAGGTTTTGCGTCAGCTGTTCTGTTGGTTAGTGCCTGGGTTATGTACTAAAAGAACTGTAGATATTTTTGCAAATTTGGAACTAAAACAGTAACAATTAAAGATTTCAAAATAAGCAGAGAGGAGATCTGAAGGAACGCTTGTACTCCATGCGCACTAGCGCCCCGATCTGATAGTATTTCTGATTGTCTTAACTCACCACCACTGTGGAGCTTCTTAAATATGTTTTTCTTCACCTCAAATGCAAGTAAACAAAGTCTGTTTTTACATCCATTGAGAATGACAATAGTTCCTCAATGTAGCCTATTTGAAAAATCTTTCCAGCTCTCTTTCACTCCGAATGAAAGGGGGAAAAAATGTTGTGCTCTGTCATAAAATAGGCCTACCTGATTACTTCTTATCCCTTGCACAAATAGCCTACAACTTTGTCTGTCCGGAACTCACTGGCTCAGGTAACTCTGAGTGCCCAAAATATTTTATACAATGTTGCAAGTTTGCTAGCATGAGCTTCAGGCTGGACCCAACATGTTTCAAGTTCCTTGCAGACAGGCCATGTGTAACCAATGCGATTTATAGGATATTTACTTTTATCTGAATATTTTCTACATGCAGGGTGCAATGTTATATTGTTTGGCTTTATGTAGGCTATATGACAATAGAAGTTAATTTTAGAGTTTTGAATAACCACATGATAATGATTTTGAGATATGAAGACTTTATTATAATTTAAATGAAACTGTTCCACGAAAATGTGCATATGGAAATCATAAAAGTCATGCAGATCGGTAGAAATAAATTGGTACTCCAAATGGAAAAGGGTGGCAACCCCTGGTGTAGCCTATCATCTACCAACAACTTTAGGAGCTTAATGGCAGAATCTGGTTAGGCGATCTTAATCTCTGGCTCCCTATTGAGTAATTTGTGCGTCTTAATTATTTAATCACTGTGTGTTTAAAGCATCAGACAAGCTCAGTAGCCTAGATATAGTTGGTTTTATTAAAACACATAGGGTGTGTCTATATAGGGAAAAATACACATTTAAACATTTAGACCAATCAATTTGTCGGAAGAACAGACCACTCCAGGTCGACCAAGATTTTTTTTGGGGGGACAGACCTAATAAACGCACACTTCAGAGTGCTACTAGTCCAGTATTCATGTGTGAATAAGTCGATAAATAATAGCCTGGTCCACATCTGTTTGTGTTGTCTTGCCAACTACTATGGTCATATTGTCATTCCAAACATGACAATATACTGGCAAGAAAGTACAAACAAGTCTGGGAGCAGGCTAACTAAATAGCCCTCAGGACCTAAAATGTTCTCATCTTCAGGTTGAAGACTTTGGCTGGCCCGACCTGCACGCCCCTCCGCTGGAGGGGATCTGTGCCATGTGTAAGGTCATGGAGACCTGGCTGACCTCTGACCCCAGCAACGTGATCGTCCTTCACTGCAAGGTCAGGGAGGGTTTAGTGATGTGTTGTGTTTTCTGTTCAAATATGTCCAGTTATCTTACATCTCTCTTGTATTTTTTTTTCTCTCTCTCTCAGGGAAACACAGGGAAGATTGGGGTCATTGTGGGTGCCTACATGCACTACAGCAAGATCTCTGCAGGGTATGTGATGAGAGTGTGTGTGTGTGTGGGGGGGGGGGGGTAGTAGTAGTAGCCTGTTTATTGATAGACTGTTTGTGTGTGTGTAGAGCGGACCAGGCCCTAACCACTCTGGCCATGAGGAAGTTCTGTGAGGATAAAGTCTCCTCCTCGCTACAACCCTCCCAGAACAGGTAAGAACATCTCTCCTCTCCCTCTTTCTCTTATGCCATGCAACTTTCCTGCATATTCCTCCCATTTCTCCTCCTTGTGTGTTTTACTCCTAATTTTATACCCCCGTCGCTCTCCTCCCCAGGTATATGTACTACTTTGGGGGTCTGCTGTCGGGGGCGATCAAGATGAACAGCAGTCCTCTGTACCTTCACCATGTTCTGATCCCCAGCCTGCCCAACTTCCAGGCAGCAAGGGGAGGTCAGTGTCCTACTGTACAATGTGATGTAGTACACTACAATGTCAAATCTGTGTTGTTTCAACTTCAAATATAAATGACCATGATGCCTAATGGTTATAATTTCAGTCAACTCAGAAGATCAAGTTTAGTTGAAAATGAAAGGTCAAATGTGTGTAGGAACTCTTCAAGTTGAAACAACAGAAAATGTTGAGATGGAAATGAGTTGGAACTTATTAGTCTAGTACTGTTAGGAGTATCAACATGAGTATTTTTAGAATAAACTAGTATTTTTATTTAACTTCAAAACTTTGGGGGGATAGATTTCAACTCCTTTAATGACATCACATCAACACCCTCTTTCTCCCCCTGCTGTCTCCTTCTTTCTCACACTCCTCCTCTCTGCACAGGTTACTATCCTTTCCTGAAGATCTACCAGTCTCTACAGCTGGTCTACACCTCGGGCATCTAGTGAGCTAATTCATGTTGTTAACGGTGATTGTGGTGAATAATAGCATATGATCTCTACTGTGTTTTTCACTGTGTTCCCTTTCCACCGTCACACACAGTTGGTACTTGTGTACCTTTGTTGGGACTTGTTTATACGTGCTACTGTCTGTGTTTACATGTGTGCTGGTTTGAGTTTACTGCAACTGAACATGGTTTACCTGTGTGTTACTATGTTGAGGTGTGTTTTACTATGTTAGCATGTGTTTTGACTATGTTTATGTCTGTCTGTATGCATAGCGACCCCCAGGGCTCCAGGGCGAGGAAGCTGTGTGTGACGCTCGAGCCAGCGCTACTGTTGAAGGGGGACATCATGGTGAGAGAGCACTGTTAGACACAAAATTGATGCCCAGTGGCGAGCTTTCACTCCTGTCAATCATACTCTACTATCTCCTATTGGATTATAGCTACAGAAGTAAACAAACTATCCTCCATATTGCATTTGAATAAGAATTGATTAGAGCTTTTGTTGCCAATGTGGCGCAAAAATAAGCATTTACACTCTCCCTCTCTCCCAACCTTCTCGGTCTCTCCCTCTCTCCCCCTCTCTCTATCCCAACCTTCTCGGTCTCTTCCTCTCTCCCCCTCTCTCTATCCCAACCTTCTCGGTCTCTCCCTCTCTCCCCTCTCTCTATCCCAACCTTCTCGGTCTCTTCCTCTCTCCCCTCTCTCCCAACCTTCTCGGTCTCTTCCTCTCTCCCCTCTCTCTCCCAACCTTCTCGGTCTCTTCCTCTCTCTCCCAACCTTCTCGGTCTCTTCCTCTCTCCCCCAACCTTCTCGGTCTCTTCCTCTCTCCCCCAACCTTCTCGGTCTCTTCCTCTCCCCCAACCTTCTCGGTCTCTTCCTCTCTCCCCCAACCTTCTCGGTCTCTTCCTCTCTCCCCCTCTCTCTCCCAACCTTCTCGGTCTCTTCCTCTCTCCCCTCTCTCTCCCAACCTTCTCGGTCTCTCCCTCTCTCCCCCTCTCTCTATCCCAACCTTCTCGGTCTCTTCCTCTCTCCCCCTCTCTCTATCCCAACCTTCTCGGTCTCTTCCTCTCTCCCCCTCTCTCTATCCCAACCTTCTCGGTCTCTTCCTCTCTCCCCCTCTCTCGATCTCAACCTTCTCGGTCTCTTCCTCTCTCCCCCTCTCTCAATCCCAACCTTCTCGGTCTCTCCCCTCTCTCGATCCCAACCTTCTCTGTCTCTCCCCTCTCTCGATCCCAACCTTCTCGGTCTCTCCCCCTCTCTCGATCCCAACCTTCTCGGTCTCTCCCCGTCTCTCGATCCCAACCTTCTCGGTCTCTCCCCTCTCTCGATCCCAACCTCCTCGGTCTCTCCCCCTCTCGCGATCCCAACCTTCTCGGTCTCTCCCCCTCTCTCGATCCCAACCTTCTCGGTCTCCCCCTCTCTCGATCCCAACCTTCTCGGTCTCTCCCCTCTCTCGATCCCAACCTTCTCGGTCTCTCCCCCCTCTCTCCCCCCTCTCTCTATCCCAACCTTCTCGGTCTCTTCCTCTCTCCCCTCACTCTATCCCAACCTTCTCGGTCTCTTCCTCTCTCCCCTCTCTCTATCCCAACCTTCTCGGTCTCTTCCTCTCTCCCCTCTCTCGATCCCAACCTTCTCGGTCTCTCCGTCTCTCTATCCCAACCTTCTCGGTCTCTCCCTCTCTCCCCTCTCTCTATCCCAACCTTCTCGGTCTCTTCGTCTCTCCCCCTCTCTCTATCCCAACCTTCTCGGTCTCTTCCTCTCTCCCCCTCTCTCTATCCCAACCTTCTCGGTCTCTCCCTCTCTCCCCCTCTCTCTATCCCAACCTTCTCGGTCTCTCCCTCTCTCCCCCTCTCTCTATCCCAACCTTCGCGGTCTCTCCCCCTCTATCCAGGTGAAGTGCTACCACCGGCGGCCGCGTGGCTCAGAGAGGGAGGCGGTGTTCAGGCTGCAGTTCCACACCTGTACAGTCCACGGAGCTCAGCTGTGGTTCGGCAAGGGAGAGCTGGACCTGGCCTGTGCAGGTACCTTTATCAGGGGTGGGGTAGAGGGGATGTCAGGGAGTTTAGGAAGGAGGGGGAGGGAGGGGAGCAGGGAATGGTTGTGTTTCAGGATGATATGCAGTTGCTTATTATTGGAGGCAGTCAGACAGACACGCAAGCACGCTGTCTCACTCCTTTGCACACGCACACTTGCTCGCTCACTAACACACACACAAACAGAAATCTGACTTGTAGGCAAGACGCAACACAATCTGACAAGAATCAACCATTTTTGATAAAATATTTAATTTTAAATAGAATATTGATATACAAATAAACAATTTATTAGCAAACCTATACCTGCCAATATCCTAACTGATAGCTCAGAGGCAGAGAGTAAGCACATCTCCACTGCCAACTCCAACATCCCCAGAATGGTCTCCAGGTTCTCCATCTCCTCATCAGAAAAGAGTCACTGGGCCTTCCAAGTGTCGCAGCGGTCTTACTGCATCGCAGTGCTTGAGGCTTGACTACAGACCCGGGTTCGATCCCAGGCGCACATTTGGCCCAGTGTCGTCCGGGTTAGGGAAGGGTTTGGTATGCTGGGATTATCTTGTCCCATTGCGCTCTAGCAACTCCTTATGGTGGGCCAGTACAACACTTGGAGACTGGGGATGGCCTCCTGCACATGTAGCAGAATAGAGCAAGGGAGAAGTAGATAGAGGGGTATTTACTGAGCTGGTGAATTCAGGCTGAGCTGGTGAATTCAGGCTGAGCTGGTGAATTCAGGCTGAGCTGGTGAAGTCACTTACTGAGCTGGTGAAGTCACTTACTGAGCTGGTGAAGTCACTTACTGAGCTGGTGAAGTCACTTACTGAGCTGGTGAAGCCAGGCTGAGCTGGTGAAGCCAGGCTGAGCTGGTGAAGCCAGGCTGAGGTGGTGAAGTCAGGCTGAGGTGGCGAAGTCAGGCTGAGGTGGCGAAGTCAGGCTGAGGTGGCGAAGTCAGGCTCAGGTGGCGAAGTCAGGCTGAGGTGGCGGAGTCAGGCTGAGGTGGCGGAGTCACTTACTGAGCTGGCGGAGTCAGGCCGAGGTGGCGGAGTCAGGCCGAGGTGGCGGAGTCAGGCCGAGGTGGCGGAGTCAGGCCGAGGTGGCGGAGTCACTTACTGAGCTGGCGGAGTCAGGCCGAGGTGGCGGAGTCACTTACGCCACCTCGGCCTGACTCCGCCACCTCGGACTGACTTCACTACCCCAGCCTGACTTCACCAGCTCAGTAAATGACTTGTTTGGATGCTGATTGGTTGATACAGTGGGGAGAACAAGTATTTGATACACTGTCGATTTTGCAGGTTTTCTTTAATTTTTATCATAGGTACACTTACAAAGCAAAAAAGAAAATCAGTGTATGATTTTTTTCTTGAGTGTAGGGGTTTTTTGGCTAAAAAACATACCCATTTGAAACTGCCTATTTCTCAGGCCCAGAAACTAGAATATGCATATAATTGTCAGATTAGGATAGAAAACACAAAAGTTTCCAAAACTGTCAAATATTGTCTGTGAGTATAACAGAACTGATATTGCAGGCGAAAACCGGAGGAAAATCAAACGAGGAAGTGCTGTTTTTCCTGAAAGCTCTCTGTTCCATTGGATGCCTTGCCTCCATTTAAAGGGATATCAACCAGATTCCTATGGCTTCCTCAAGGTGTCAACAGTCTTTAGACATAGTTTCAGGATTTTGGAGTGGCCTAGCCAGTGGCCTAGCCAGTCTTCAGACCTGAACCCAATAGAAAATCTTTGGAGTGAGCTGAAAGTCCAGGACCTTGAAATGCTTCTTACGAAGCCACTCCTTCGTTGCCCGGGCGGTGTGTTTGGGATCATTGTCATGCTGAAAGACCCAGCCACGTTTCATCTTCAATGCCCTTGCTGATGGAAGGAGGTTTTCACTCTAATCTCACGATACATGGCCCCATTCATTCTTTCCTTTACACGGATCAGTCGTCCTGGTCCCTTTGCAGAAAAACAGCCCCAAAGCATGTTTCCACCCCCATGCTTCACAGTAGGTATGGTGTTCTTTGGATGCAACTCAGCATTCTTTGTCCTCCAAACACAGTTTTTACCAAAAAGTTATATTTTGGTTTCATCTGACCATATGACATTCTCCCAATCTTCTTCTGGATCATCCAAATGCTCTCTAGCAAACTTCAGATGGGCCTGGACATGTACTAGCTTAAGCAGGGGGACACGTCTGGCACTGCAGGATTTGAGTCCCTGGCGACGTAGTGTGTTACTGATGGTAAGCTTTGTTACTTTGGTCCCAGCTCTCTGCAGGTCATTCACTAGGTCCCCCCGTGTGGTTCTGGGATTTTTGCTCACCGTTCTTGTGATCATTTTGACCCCACGGGGTGAGATCTTGTGTGGAGCCCCAGATCAAGGGAGATTATCAGTGGTCTTATGTCTTCCATTTCCTAATAATTGTTCCCACAGTTGATTTCTTCAAACCAAACTGCTTACCTATTGCAGATTCAGTCTTCCCAGCCTGGTGCAGGTCTACAATTTTGTTTCTGGTGTCCTTTGACAGCTCTTTGGTCTTGGCCATAGTGGAGTTTGGAGTGTGACTGTTTGAGGTTGTGGACAGGTGTCTTTTATACTGATAACAAGTTCAAACAGGTGCCATTAATACAGGTAACGAGTGGAGGACAGAGGAGCCTCTTAAAGAAGAAGTTACAGGTTTGTGAGAGCCAGAAATCTTGCTTGTTTGTAGGTGACCAAATACTTATTTTCCACCATAATTTACAAATAAATTCATTAAAAATCCTACAATGTTATTTTCTGGATTTTTTTCTCATTTTGTCTGTCATAGTTGAAGTGTACCTAAGATGAAAATTACAGGCCTCTCTCATCTTTTTAAGGGGGAGAACTTGCACAATTGGTGACTGACTAAATACTTTTTTGCCCCACTGTATATGTTCGGGTTGTTTAGTCTGGGCTGTTTGTCTCTCCGTAGATGACCGCTTCCCTACAGATGCTACGGTGGAGTTTATCTTCTCCTACAGCCCAGAGAAAATGAAAGGTACTGAGAGAGTGTGTGTGTGTGTACAAAGCTGTGTGTGTGTGTACAAAGCTGTGTGTGTGTGTACAAAGCTGTGTGTGTGTGTACAAAGCTGTGTGTGTGTATACAAAGCTGTGTGTGTGTGTACAAAGCTGTGTGTGAGCGTACAAAGCTGTGTGTGCACATGTGTGTGCACATCCTTGTTAGTGTGTTGTGTGTGGGTCTGAATTCCAAGTGTGTGTGATATCTAGTATCAATCTCTTTCTTCACAGGGCGAGAGTACTGTAAGAATGACCCATCTGTTACAGTGGACTGCAACACCTCAGACCCAGTGATGCGCTGGGACTCCTATGAGAACTTCAATCTGCACCACCAGGATAGCACTGAAGGTAAGGGTGAAACACACACACACTCATACATATAGGAAGAGTGGGGTAAGTTGAGCCAAGGGGGTAAGTTGAGTCACCCTTGTTTCTAGGAAACCATACTGAAAATGAATCATGGCGTCTGTGAAGGAAGAAACCACATGGGAAAAGTGGTAAGCAAGTTATGTCCAAAAAACTGATTTTCAAATGTATTTATTGTGTTAAAGGTTTTATGATGCTTGTATCTAAACCTAAGTAGATCATTTTAAGATTGTTCTATACATCAGTTGGGGTCTCTATAAGCTTCAATATAAGGCCCTAAACCTAGCATGAAAGTGCACCCTTGTAGCTGTGTGGTCTTACATTGTTAAAATGTTTGCCTTGGGGTAAGTTGAGCCAATGACCATGTGGTAAGTTGAGCCAATTGAAACGTTTTCTCCACTGGCATAATGCAAGGCGTTATCACTGGGTTATGAGGTTAAAATGGCCTATGTTATGAGTGTTTAAAAAAAGTACAAAATGTGTGTTCTGTTAAGCCTGTGTTAAAATATGCTTAAAATGATTCAAAGACAACGAAGCGATTGTGATGAATTGTGTTTGGGAAATAAAGATAGACATGGTTTTAAAAGGTTGTGGTAATATTTCATTCAGTACAGAAATTTGCAGGCGGCAACTTATCCCATACCTGGAATAAGTTGTGCCAAGAGACCGCTAATGTTTAAAAAAATGTAATATTTACATGAATTCTGGTTATTTCTAGAGTTACATTACTTAACATCCTGAAATATATGTAGATATATTTGCTAGAAAGAATAATAGATTTCCCTTGAAGGAGTGATACTGAATGTAAAAAATAGCTCAACTTACCCCACTCTGACCTACAGACATACATAGTTTATCATGCACGCAACTACACCCACACATCTCTGGTGTACATACTCACGCCACCAAGACAACATTCCTGGGCTCATACACACAAGCTAACCCTGAATCCCTCTCTGGTTGTCAGACATCACCCACACGCGTGGTCCTCTGGATGGCAGCCTGTACGCCCAGGTGAAGAAGCATCGAGGCCGGGGTTCTCCCAATGCATGCTCCACAGGAAACCCCACAGCCAAGCCCCCTCCACCGGCCCAGCCTCAATCTCAACCTCAGCCCCTGTCCCTCAGCTCCGACTCGGGACACTCCTCCAACCCATCCGAACACATGGAGGACCCCCCTCCTTGCCCCCTGTCCCGCCTGGAGAAGGAGGTGGTGGACTGTCTACTGCGGAGGGGGGAGGGTGGAGAGAGAGACAGGGCAATGCAGAGGGAGAGGGACCGGGAAATGGCCATTTTGGATGATGGAGACTCTGTTCCAGAAGGAGGGCTGAGGCGGGAGCAGTGGTCATGCCACGGTCGAAAATGTCAGAGGTGTGGGGAGGCATCGGGTTGGGAGAGGGAGCCGTGCTTTGCTAATGGACATTGTATGGCCCACTGTAACAGCAGCACCAAGGGGAACCTAAAGAGCCGAGCATTATCCGCCTTACCCTCCCAGCAGCCGGTGTCTCCTCGCCCCCTGGAGCCCCATCTGGACATGTGCCATCTCCATAGTGCCCATCCCCTGCCCAAGTTGCCGTGGGAATGTACCCCGCCCCCTTTACCCTGTCTCCATCGGCCATGCTACCCCTACCCCGCCCCTGAACACGCCCCCCTAAACTCCCACACCATCACGGCCTCCAATAGGCTCTTCTGCGGTGGAGAGGAGTGTCGGGTCTTTCATTACCCCGCCACCCGCCCTGCCCCACCTCGCCTCTCCCACCAATCCCTGCCCTCCAGCCCATATAGGGAGATGTTTTTCAGCCCGGCGGCTCCTCCTCGCTCTGATGGCTGCCCATGCCAAGACTGCACCTGCAGGCAAGAGCACCAATCGGCTTCAGCCAGAGCCTTCCACCCGCTGTGCCCGGACCAACCAGAGAGCCTGCACTGGCCCCGAGGGCAGGACTCTGAGCTGTGGGACAGGGATGCGGGGCTGAGGCGGGGGAGGGAGGGACATTCTCAACTATGGGAGCCGGATAATTCGTGGGAGGCGGAGAGAGAGGCAGAGTTTTGGCAACGGAGGTCAGTGAGAGGGATGTCACCCTATATAGGTTGTCACTCCCCCTGGGTCAGGGTCCCAGCCCCCAACCCCTCCTGGACAACCCCGGGGGCAGCAGTGGGTACAACACACCCCTACCCCCCTGCCACTCCTACCCTTGCTCTCCCTACCAGCAGGACTCCCCCTCGGAGAGCCACGGGAGCCCGAGGTATGCCTCGGGGTACCAGTCTGGGTCCACCTTACCCCTGCCCCCTGGTAGCCCAAACCCTGGTGACTCCCAATCGGAACCACCCACCGACTTGCAGCAACAGACTGACACTTGTAAGTGATGCAACCTCACACAGTGGTGAACCGTGACTATAGGACCTAGGCCTTCAGAGGGACCAAAAATCTTCCAATATGTTTTATCAAACAAAAAAATCCAGAAAATAACAGAAAACATAGCATCACTTAATGCGCCTGACATTACATCTAGTTGTAGTGAAGGAGGAGCAATACTTTTTGATGACATTAGGAATGAATTAAACATGCCTGGCTGCGCTTCGGGCTGCCACACACACAGAGAAAGAACCGGCATGGACACAACATGACACACAGCATAAAATAATGCATTGTTTTCACCATTTTTGGTAGCCGACACCAGAGTTGGGACCAAGTCATTGCTTTACAAGTCATAAGTAAGTCTCAAGTCTTAGCACTCAAGTCCCAAATCAAGACCATCAAGTTAAGTCTCAAGACCGTCAAGTCTCAAGTCCTTAACTTTGAGTTGAGTCTTAAACAAGTCATAATGTGCTCTTCACCAAATGTAATACCATTTCATATTTTTAACAAGAGTAATAGTATATTACATTTACGCAAATCATGAATGCTTTTCAAAATATCTATATATTTATTACTTTCCAAATAAACGTCATATTTCCATGGAAATAAATGGGTAGCCATGAGAAAGACAGCCCCCCAATAGTGATCGACTATCGAGGATCGCAATTCGGCGATGTAGGCTTGAACAAGTCGCCCAACCTTAACACACACACACTCTGTGTGGTTACAGTAGGCTAACATATGTTAATGGTTTTAGGAACAACAGAAACATCAGGCAGGATTTAGGCTACCAACTGCCTAGCCATTTGTAGCTCAATCTTGGGTGCAATGATCACGTTCCCGCACTGACTGACTGTGTGGAGGCTCATTGATTTAACGTTACGTTAGCCTACATGATACACCAGTAAAGTAATCAAATATATAGCTGTCGGCTATATTAGCCACGTTCTTTGCAGCTTCAAATGTCGAACAAAGTTGTAAATTGTTGCGCTTCTGTCTGTAATTTTCTTCCCGCATGTTTTGCAAGTTGCAATCTGTTTTTTGTTGATACAGCGTCGTCTTTATATCCAAAAATAATCCTTTTTGGGTACCATCTTTTCAAGGCCTGCATCTGAATTCACCCGCCGACGTTCCTCTGCACTGCCACACACAACTTTTTCTCAGCTGGCACAATTTGATTGGCTGCTGTCCGATTCAAACTGTAATCCGTTAAATGAAGAGTTGATGCGCTGCACACTTTAATTTTAATTTTAAAAAAGGCTCAAGTCCAAGTCAAGTCACGAGTCATTGGTGTTGAAGTCAAATTTGAGTTGCAAGTCATCGTATTTCTGACTTGAGTCTGCCTTGAGTCCAAGTCATGTTACTCGAGTCCACACCTCTGGCCAACACCACAATCACCAACAGCGACAAGAACAGTGTCACATCAAAGGTGACAGGCTCATGGTGCTAAAAGTACAGCGACTGTAATACGTGTCCACTCCTTGGTGCTGAAGGAGAGACAGTTTTGGTCTAACACATAGACAGGGCTGATAGACAGGCGACAGCAGTCACACACAGCATCAAATAATGTTAAAGGACAAGCAGCCCAGTAGGCCCCATGAAATCATACCACTGCAAAATCGCAAGCAGTTCACGCCAACATTTATATTAACAAACCAGCTATGTCTTCCCAGTTCAAATATATTTTATCACGTTCATCACACTAACCAGTGATCTAAAGTTTAAATGCAACAATGTTTCACAGTCATGATTTTCAAAGAGATAGCTAACAGCAAGCGAGCTGCAACAACAAACAGTTTCACTCACCAGATAAGGATAAATTGTAAATGAAGTTTGAAAGTTAATCTTAAAAAGGGTTACGCTAACAAAATAACAACCGCTGCTGCAGCCGCCGTCACCATTGTCACACTACTACAACGGAAGCTAGCTAACATAACTAGCATTAGCGTGTGAACTAGTGCTTGCGACAGATTTTTTTTGTCTTGCGCTCTCTTCTTCTTTAAGGTTTTATGGCAGACTACAACCTATTAGTGTATTGCCACCACCTACTGTATTGGCTACTATCAGCCTACTATTCTGTATATTGATTCATTACCTCTTACGCTCTCAGTAGTGTCCTGTCGAGGCCTTGTCCCACCCATTGCAAGTCAAAATATGATTGGTTAATTCCACTGTCACTCCAAAATTCTGCACTAAGACAGTTGAATGGCAGAGGCCTTCTGTCCAGTTTCTGAAGGTCAGCCAATTGTTGGCTGAGCTAGCTAGTTTTATCTACCCAGAGACCACCAAAGAAAATCCTGATTGGATTATTTGTTCTATTCAGTATTAACCCTTCTCTTTCCAACACAAACTGGAGAGATGAAATCAGGAAATTATTACAATTATTGTAAAGATGAAAAAGAAATTAAAACAACATTTTATTTTTTTAAATGATACATTTTTATAAATCCTTAGAGCTTCTCTGAAGGCCTAGAAGGCCCTGACGGTTCCACACTGATCTCACAGGTACTGTATTATGCACATGTTTACACTAGATGGATAAAATGCAACTGGACTTTCTTTCTTGAACTCTCCTCTCTCATTTACTCCCCCCTCTCTCCTTCTGTCGCTATGTCTCTCGCTCTCTTTATTTCTCTCTAGGTGCATCATATGTGGTGCAAAACAGTGTGGGTATGGAGGACTCTTCTTCCCAGGGGTCGCTGGGGCAAAGGTTAGTATTGGGAGAGTGGGAGCGGTGTTTGTGTTTTCAGTGTGAATTGTGTGACACATAGTGGTGAAGAAAACTCTGGAGCAGGATATGTAATCTTTTTCAGCATCAGACCTGCCTAATTCTCACTTTAAACATTGTTTTTGTGTTTAATAAGCTAAATTACACATTTGGTTAACATGTGACCCCAAAGTGAACTGTTCTTGCAATTTGTAGTCATTTCAGATTGACATATATTACATATATTTTTTTTTACAAAGTAGTTTGGATGTAGTGAACTACTTTTTCAAACTTTAGTTATGTAAACTAAACTACTTAACTTCTTCCAGTGTGTAGCTTGGTAAACTACACTGCTCAAAAAAATAAAGGGAACACAAAAATAACACATCCTAGATCTGAATGAATGAAATATTATTATTAAATACTTTTTTCTTTACATAGTTGAATGTGCTGACAACAAAATCACACAAAAATGATCAATGGAAATCAAATGTATCAACCCATGGAGGTCTGGATTTGGAGACACACTCAAAATTAAAGTGGAAAACCACACTACAGGCTGATCCAACTTTCATGTAATGTCCTTAAAACAAGTCAAAATGAGGCTCAGTAGTGTGTGTGGCCTCCATGTGCCTGTATGACCTCCCTGCAACGCCTGGGCATGCTCCTGATGAGGTGGCGGATGGTCTCCTGAGGGATCTCCTCCCAGACCTGGACTAAAGCATCTGCCAACTCCTGGACAGTCTGTGGTGCAACGTGGCGTTGGTGGATGGAGCGAGACATGATGTCCCAGATGTGCTCAATTGGATTCAGGTCTGGGGAACGGGCGGGCCAGTCCATAGCATCAATGCCTTCCTCTTGCAGGAACTGCTGACACACTCCTGCCACATGAGGTCTAGCATTGTCTTGCATTAGGAGGAACCCAGGGCCAACCGCACCAGCATATGGTCTCACAAGGGGTCTGAGGATCTCATCTCGGTACCTAGTGGCAGTCAGACTACCTCTGGCGAGCACATGGAGGGCTGTGCGGCCCCCCAAAGAAATGCCACCCCACACCATGACTGACCCACCGCCAAACCGGTCATGCTGGAGGATGTTGCAGGCAGCTGAACGTTCTCCACGGAGTCTCCAGACTCTGTCACGTCTGTCACATGTGCTCAGTGTGAACCTGCTTTCATCTGTGAAGAGCACAGGGCGCCAGTGGTGAATTTGCCAATCTTGGTGTTCTCTGGCAAATGCCAAACGTCCTGCACGGTGTTGGGCTGTAAGCACAACCCCCACCTGTGGACGTCGGGCCCTCATACCACCCTCATGGAGTCTGTTTCTGACCGTTTGAGCAGACACGTGCACATTTGTGGCCTGCTGGAGGTCATTTTGCAGGGCTCTGGCAGTGCTCCTCCTTGCACAAAGGCGGAGGTAGCGGTCCTGCTGCTGGGTTGTTGCCCTCCTACGGCCTCCTCCACGTCTCCTGATGTACTGGCCTGTCTCCTGGTAGCGCCTCCATGCTCTGGACACTACGCTGACAGACACAGCAAACCTTCTTGCCACAGCTCGCATTGATGTGCCATCCTGGATGAGCTGCACTACCTGAGCCACTTGTGTGGGTTGTAGACTCCGTTTCATGCTACCACTAGAGTGAAAGCACCGCCAGCATTCAAAAGTGACCAAAACATCAGCCAGGAAGCATAGGAACTGAGAAGTGGTCTGTGGTCACCACCTGCAGAACCACTCCTTTATTGGGGGTGTCTTACTAATTGCCTATAATTTCCACCTGTTGTCTATTCCATTTGCACAACAGCATGTGAAATGTATTGTCAATCAGTGTTGCTTCCTAAGTGGACAGTTTGATTTCACAGAAGTGTGATTGACTTGGAGTTACATTGTGTTGTTTAAGTGTTCCCTTTATTTTTTTGAGCAGTGTATATTTTTCTTACGGGTAGCTTAACTTCTTCCAGTGTGAAGTAATTGGTAGCTTGGTAAACTATATTTTCAGAGTAGCTCCCCCAACACTGTATACAGTGATATATTAAACCAGTAATAAACCAGTGATGTATTCTGCCAATGGAGCTCGCCAGCTTGTAGTCTTAAAAAACTGAAATTTGTAACTTCTGTTTTGTTCAGCCATTCCCATGAGGAAAATGAATGTGGAAAGAATAGGGTTTTGGGATAAACGCCGAAAATAAGGTCTGAGTTGAACACAGGGTTTGGAGATCTTCTACGTTTTGTTCTATAAGAGAATATCAGTCAGTTAACATGACCTTTATAAATTAGGAAGCATTTGTGTGTTTTTTTTATTACATAAATCATTCAAAATTCACCAAAGGTGACGTTAGCTGATGAAGATTATCTCATAGAACAAAAAGTATAAGATCTCTTAAGCCTGTGTTCACCTCAGACCTTATTTTCTGAGTTTATCTAAAAACCTGACAAATTCAACTAGGTCCCTCCCCATTTTGGCCCGCTTGCCTCCGTTTGGTTCTTAGTGAATACTGGAAAATCATTATGTACCTTTTCTACTATGTTGTCTTCAGCACTTTTGAAATGTGTAAATGAGCAGAAACAAATCTCTCTCTCGCTCTCCTCCAGTGAGAGGAAGCCAGATGAACAGACATTTGACGACACTGTAGAAGGTTCCCCCCTGAGTCCTCCAGATGGTCGCCAGGAGCCAAGTCAAGGGCCCCAGCAGATAGAGCCCCTCAGTGGGACCCCCATTTCTGCAGAGCCAGCCTCCACCTCCACCATCCTGGAGCTTAACACCAGTAGTAACCGTAGCACGCCGGAGATCGAAAGGACACCGCACCAAGCTGTAAAATCCACAACCACACCATCGACAGATTCACAAAAGCAAGGCAGTGACAGCTGTTCTAAAGAGTCCATACAGAAGCTGAGTGAATGTGTGAACCCTAGTGACTCACAACAAGTGCACATGGAGGTGCACACTATACGTGCAAGTGTGCATCCACCTCCCACTACAGCTGAGGATGGGGAATTGAAGGTCGCGGAGAGAGTACTAGAGATATCCACTCAGACCGCTGCTGTCCCGAGCTCAAGGCATTCAATCGTCCCTGTCCAAGTGAAACTCAATGGCAGCGGCTCACCCCAATCAGGAAGAGGCTGCAGTGCATCACCGAGCCCTTGCTCTGCCCCTCCCTCACCACACCTTTACATTGGCTCCCCAGAGCGACGTCCCTCCCCTCAGCCCTCTCCATTGGCCATGGACCCAGCTGGGCGAAGACTTACCCCTGTGAGTGACAGTGACCCCAAAACCCCATCCACTGTCCCTGACAACACCCCCACCTTCCCCCTGGCGTCCTACTACTATCCCCTTCTCAACATCCCCCACATCCCATACTCTGGGTACACCGCTGTCACTATCCCCGCCGCCCAGCCCCCACTCCCCGAAAAGAGGCGCCTGTCTTCCATGCCAGGGTACCGCAGCGGGCATGGCTCCCAGTCCATCCTGAGTTCCTCCCTGGGTGCCATAGGACCCATGGGTACCTCTCCCCAATCTAGCCCCCTCAACGTCACTGTCTCCCCCTCGGTGGGGGTGGGGGGACTGACGCCCCCTATTGTCAGAGAGGAAAGCAGCAAAGTCAAATCCAAGTTTGTACAGGACAGCTCCAAGTTCTGGTACAAGCCTGGCATCTCCAGAGACCAAGGTAAGGGCACAGGCCTGGGTTAAAGTTTTGAAGGATTCCCCTTTATTTAGATAGGGCCCCCCCCCCCCCGATCTAGAGAAGCTCACTCTCAGCAACTAGTGTCAATTGCAACTGTGTTGACAAGCAAACAGGGTGGCAGGTAGCCTAGTGGCTAGTAACCGAAAGGTTGCAAGTTCGAATCCCCGAGCTGACAAGGTACAAATCTGTCGTTCTGCCCCTGAACAAGGCAGTTAACCCACTGTTCCTAGGCCATCATTGAAAATAAGAATTTGTTCTTAACTGACTTGCCTAGTTAAATAAAGGTAAAAATAAATGTACGATCATCTTGATTTGAGAAATACTGTTGTAGTGTATACTTGAATTAATTAAGGTAACTAATTTCTACCGTAGTAATACTTACTCTAGTGTCCCCATTGTAGCCATCGCTGTATTGAAGGACAAAGAGCCCGGCTCCTTCCTGATCAGGAACAGTAACTCTTTTCAAGGGGCCTACGGTCTGGCCCTCAAGGTGGCCAGCCATCCTTCAAACAACAACATAGGTAATGGGGAATTAATTATATATTTCACAAAGCATTGAAAAAAATACATTGCCTATTCTATTTTGTTAGAAGTAATATCATATATATATTTATTTTTTTCACACACACAATTGAAGTCGGATGCTGATATTTAATCCTAGTAAAAATTCCCTGTCTTATGTAATTTAGGATCACCACTTTATTTTAAGAATGTGAAATGTCAGAATAATAGAAGAGAGAATTATTTATTTCAGCTTATATTTCTTTCATCACATTCTCAGTGGGTCAGAAGTTTACATACACTCAATTTGTTTTTGGTAGCATTGCCTTTAAATTGGGTCAAACGTTTCAGGTAGCCTTCCACAACCTTCCCATAATAAATGAGGTGAATTTTGGCCCATTCCACCTGACAGAGCTGGTGTAACTGAGTCAGGTTTGTGGGCCTCTTTGCTCGCACACGCTTTTTCAGTTCTGCCCACAAATGTTCTTTTGGATTGAGTGTCAGGGCTTTGTGATGGCCACTCCAATACCTTGACTTTGTTGTCCTTAAGCCATTTTACCACAACTTTGGAAGTATGCTTGGGGTCATTGTCCATTTGGAAGACCCATTTGCGACCAAGCTTTAACTTCCTGACTGATGTCTTGAGATGTTGCTTCAATATATCCACATCATTTTCCTCCCTCATGATGCCATCTATTTTGTGAAGTGCACCAGTCCCTTCTGCAGCAAAGCACCCCCACAACATGATGCTGCCACTCCCGTGCTTCATGGTTGGGATGGTGTTCTTCGGCTTGCAAGCTTCCCCCTTTTTCCTCTAAACATAACGATGGTCATTATGGCCAAACAGTTCTATTTTTGTTTCAACAGACCAGAGGACATTTCTCCCAACAGTACGATCTTTGTCCCCATGTGCAGTTGCCAACCGTAGTCTGGCTTTTTTTATGGCAGTTTTGGAGCAGTGGCTTCTTCCTTACTGAGCGGCCTTTCAGGTTATGTCGATATAGGACTCGTTTTTACTGTGGATATAGATACTTTTGTACCTGTTTCCTCCAGCATCTCCACAAGGTCCTTTGCTGTTGTTCTGCGATTGAGTTGCACTTTTCGCACCGAAGTATTTTCAACTCTAGGAGACAGAGCTCAGGAAGGAGACTCAAATGATGTCAATTAGCCTATGAGAAGCTTCTAAAGCCATGACATCATTTTCTGGAATTTTCCAAGCTGTTTAAAAGCACAGTTAACTTAGTGTATGTAATCTTCTAACCCAATGGAATTGTAATACAGTGAGTTATAAGTAAAATAATCTGTCTGTAAACAATAGTTGGAAAAATTGCTTGCGTCATGCGCTAAGTAGATGTCCTAACCGACTTGCCAAAACTATAGTTTGTTAACAAGAAATCTGTAGAGTGGTTGAAAAACAAGTTTTAATGACTCCAACCTAAGTGTATGTAAACCTATATATATATATATATACACACACAGAGACTATTGGTCTTAGAATACCTACCCCTTCAAGGTTTTTCTTTATTTTTGCTATTTTCTACATTGTAGAATAATAGTGTATATATCAAAACTATCAAATAACACATATGGAATCATGTAGTAACCAAAAAAGTGTTAAACAAATCAAAATATATTTAATATATGAGATTCTTCAAAATAGCCACCCTTTGCCTTGATGACAGCTTTGCACACTCTTGGCATTCTCTCAACCAGCTTCATCTGGAATGCTTTTCCAACAGTCTTGAAGGAGTTCCTACATATGCTGAGTACTTGTTTGCTGCTTTTCTTTCACTCTGCAGTCCGACTCATCCCAAACCTTCTCAATTTTGTTGAGGTCGGGGGATTGTGGAGGCCAGGTCATCTGATGCAGCACTCCATCACTCTCCTTGGTAAAATAGACCTTACACAGCCTGGAGGTGTGTTGGGTCATTGTCCTGTTGAAAAATAAATGATTGTCCCACTATACCCAAACCAGATGGGATGGTGTTTTGCTGCAGAATGCTGTGGTAGACATGCTGGTTAAGTGTGCCTTGAATTCTAAATAAATCATAGACAGTGTCACCAGCAGAGCACCCCCACACCGTAACACCTCCTCCTCCATGCTTTACGGTGGGAAATATACATGCAGAGATCGTCCGTTCACCCACACTGCGTCTTTGAAAGACATGGCAGTTGTAACCAAAAATCTCACATTTGGGCTCTAATGTCCACCGGTATCCATTTCTCGTGTTCTTGGCCCAAACAAGTCTCTTCTTATTGGTGTCCTTTAGTAGTGTTTTTTTTGCAGCATTTTGACTATTCAGGCCTGATTCACACAGTCTCCTCTGAACAGTTGATGTTGAGATGTGTCTGTTACTTGAGCTCTGTGAAGCATTCATTTGGGCTGCAATTTCTGATGCTCGTAACGCTAATGAACTTATCCTCTGCAGCAGAGGTAACTATGGGGCTGCGGTCCAAACACTTAAAAGACACACCCCCGTCCACTTACCCTCACCTTATGCCCTTGGGGGAATCACCGTCGCCATCTTGGAGGTCGGTCCAAATGATTCGCCAAGCAAGGGAAGTTTGCAACGTAAGCCCCTCAGCCCTCGTTTTTAGTCGGCTTTGCGAGTGTACTATTCTGTTCACTCCGGGACCTAAAAATCCCCATAATTCAATTTGCGACGATTGTACATCGGCCATAAAAGGTCAACGAAAACTTAAAAACAACATTAATGGAGAAGTCAACATGCAAGTGTAAGTTAAAACGAATGGTTATCTTTGGAAATTGTAGAAATAAAACATTTTCCTTCAGAAGTTCCAGCTAGGCAGCCTAACGTTAGTTAGATCATTAATTTGCTAGCTATCATACAGTATATTAATAATTATATATTTAATATAAGTAGACATGCACTCATAATTGACTGTAACGCATATAAAGCTTCCACAATCTACCGGTGGCTGAAAACACAATCATGGCGGGATGAGCGAGTGACGAATTTCCGGCCAAGGGTGGTCCATTTAAAAATAATTCCTTCCTTCCTCCCTCACCCCTTGAGGGGATAGGGTGTGTTTTTTTAAGTGTTTGACCTCAGTCTGGGTCTTCCATTCCTGTGGCGGTCCTCATGAGAGACAGTTTCTGAGGGGATAGGGTGTGTTTTTTTAATTGTTTGGACCTCAGTCTGGGTCTTCCATTCCTGTGGCGGTCCTCATGAGAGCCAGTTTCATCATAGCGCTAGATGGTTTTTGCGACTGCACTTGAAGAAACTTTCAAAGTTCTGGAAATTTACGCAATGACTGACCTTCATGTCTTGAAGTAATGATGGATTGTCGTTTCTCTTTGCTTATTTGAGCTGCTCTTGCCATGATATGGTATTTTAGGGCCATCTTCTGTATACCCCCCTACCTTGTCACAACACAACTGATTGGCTCAAACGTATTAAGAAGGAAAGAAATTCCACAAATGACCTTTTAAGAAGGCACACCTGTTAATTGAAATGCATTCCAGCTGACTACCTCATGAAGCTGGTTGAGAGAATAGCAAGAGTGTGCAAAGCTGTCATCAAGGCAAAGGGTGGCTATTTGAAGAATCTCAAATATTAAATATATTTTGATTTGTTTAACACATTTTGGTTACAACATGATTCAACATGTGTTATTTCATAGTTTTGAGATCTTCACTATTATTCTGCAATGTAGAAAATAGTAAACATGACTGAAAACCCTTGAATGAGTAGGTGTTCTAAAACTTTTGACCGGTAGTGTCTTTCTCAGCCTCTCTCTCTCTCTCTCCCCCTCCCTCACTATCCCTCCCCCTATCCCCCTGTGTCTCTCTCGCCCTGTCTCTCCCTATCCCTCGCTCCTCTCTCTCTTCCTCCCTCGCTTCTCTCTCTCTGTCTCAGTGGTTGATCAGGAGCATCTGGTCAGACACTTCCTCATTGAGACAGGCTCTCGCGGGGTCAAGATAAAGGGCTGTCAGAATGAGTCTTATTTCGGTGAGTCCTATTTCTGTCCTGCAGATGTCACTGTTGGCCTTACAATTAAGTTTATCATTGCTTTAATACCCTTTTTACACTATCATGGAATTCAGTGCTGGCTCAGATATTTCATTTCACATTATCCTTCACAGGACATTTCCAGGAACTATTGTGTATGCGTAATCAGGTCAGCGCAGTACAGCTCTGCCCGGCTCAGTAGTGTGGAAATAGTTAAAGTGACTTTCCTTCCTCGTCTCCGCTCCTTCACCTGTGTTGATCTGCTATGCGTATGTGTTTTAGGAAGTTTATCTGCCTTGGTGTACCAGCACTCACTCAGCCCTATCTCCCTGCCATGCGCTCTATGCATCCCTGAGAAAGGTAAATCCCTGTGTTTCAACGGAATCACTTTATATCAAACAGAATGGGGGCCGATACTCTTATACTCTTATACTATACCTGTATCAATATGGCATGGCCTATGTGTGTGTGTGCACGACACAATATACAAATAGACGCTGAGTGTACAAAACATTATGCAACTCAATATTAGGAAGGTGTTCTTAATGTTTTGTGCACTCAATGTATATTTACATTTAAAAGAGTGTATGGTGTGCACGTGTCTATGAGGAATGTGTATTGGGAGTGTATAATGTGTAAGTATGGATGCGTGTTGTGCATGTACGTACACAGAGAGTTGGCATGGTTTAGTGGTGTCATGGGGAAATGTCCTAACGATATTGTGGTGTTCCAGATCTGGTCGGAGAGCTGCAAAGTGTCAGCAACACCAGTACGGCAGCTGACCTCCTGAAACAGGGCGCAGGTGAGAGAAAGTTTGAGGGTCAAATACAGCTGCAATGCAGGCTTTGGCCAGTAGTGGCCGCTCAAGGTCCATGTAGAGAGATGGGTAAACAGAGTGGAATGCTAGCATGACTTAGTAAAATATACCCCATTTACATCAACGAACACTCACATTCTATCAATGCATTGAGCTTGGCAAGCTTATCTCAAGTTCGGTGGGGCCTTGTGTGTAGGTGTGACATGACCCATCTACATCTCGAAATACTGTTCATCCATCATTCCTAATCTCTGTCTCTCCCTCCTTCCCACCATCCTCTCCCATCCTCCCCCTCTCTGTCTCCCTCCCTCCTTCCCACCATCCTCTCCCATCCTCTCTGTCTCCCTCCCTCCTTCCCACCATCCTCTCCCATCCTCCCCCTCTCTGTCTCCCTCCCTCCATCCAGCCTGTAACGTGCTCTACCTAAACTCTGTGGAGACAGAGTCACTAACGGGGCCTCAGGCTGTCTCCAAGGCAACCAGGTGCACTCTGACCCAGAGCCCTCAGCCAATGACCACCATGGTCCACTTCAAAGTGTCCACTCAGGGCATCACACTGACCGACAGTCAAAGGAGGTGTGTTTTAAAATATTTTGCAACAGAACACTAAAATTAGCTTTTCTTATTGGACCATGGTGTACGTGTAGGCAGTCCCTCCTTGTTTGATTCTGTTTTATTCCGTTTGGTGCCTAATGAATACTACCACTATGCAGACTCTTCTTCAGGAGACACTACCCCATCAACAGTGTGACCTTCAGCAGCGTGGATCCTCAGGACAAGAGGTGGGCCCAACATCAGGCTAACGTTAGAGTAGCCTTAAGACAACGCATGGAACAATGGGGTCTGATGCTCTGGCTTTAGGCCTATATGCAATCACTGCGACACAGACCTTGTGCACATGTGAATACCACCGAATGAAAGTTGAAATGTGACGTGTCGTGAGCAATGACTTATACGTGCTGTGTAGAGAGGTTGACCTTGTATTTTGACAGGCTGAACACTACTTTGTTGTGGTTCAGGATTGGGTCAATTAATCTCTGTATTGTGCAACTACAGTATAGTATGCCTTTTTTGATTTAGAACAACAACCATGACAGTATGACTGCTCTTCTTTCTCAATGCATCTAAGACATGTTGTCTGTATGTCCCTGTCTGTCTGTCCCTGTCTGCTTCAGGTGGACTAATTCTGATAACAAGTCAAGCAAGTAAGTGCTTGTTTCTCTGCTTCTGACTGTGTGTGCATCATGGCAATTTATCATAGTCTTCTCATTTTATAAAATGACTCTTATCAAATAGATCCCTACATTGAATGAACCTGAAGAGAACTACAGTGACTATAGTAATGTGATGCTCCAGAGTTTCCTGTCATATCTGTGCTTCTCATGAGAAGAGTGCATTGAAAAAACTGTTTTCTACCATCATAGATTAAAAAAACACATCCTATTCTCTTTCACCTTCTCTCATCCTGCTCTCTCTCTCTTCATCCCACTCCTGCAGGGTGTTTGGTTTCGTGGCCAGGCGGACTGGCAGCACATCGGAGAATGTGTGTCACCTGTTTGCCGAGATGGACCCAGAGCAGCCGGCTGTGGCCATCGTCAACTTCATCAACAAGGTCATGCTGGGGCCCCAGCAGCAGCAACGCAGATGAGTTAGGACTCCCAGGGGCCACAGAGAAAGGGCATAACTGGGTGTAAATCGGTGTGTGGAAGGAAATTGGTGGTTTGGGTATGTGTGTCTGCAAATTGGTCAGTGTGTTTGTGTGTTTTTGCATGTTTGAAGACAGCTGTCAACTGGTGAGGAATTCGATTGGGCACAATCATGTCCATCAGGACGGTATATTACAAAGGTACAGAATAACTTTTGAGGTGATAGCTTTAAGCTTTTTCTCTACAATTGAGTGGATTAACACCACCTCTGCCAGGGGAGATTTTGCATTTCATTATTTTGTAACGTCAATTCAGTTACTGTTTGCCATCACCTTTCATTTAATCATGTTATTCATGACTATGAAGTATTTGTCATTTTAAATAGGAAAGCCTTGTAAAAGCATGTACGGTGTCATTGACTACCCAGTTTGCACACATGCAGATATGGAAAATCACTTGTTTTGTTGGTCAGTATTATGTTACCCAATTTCTGTATAGTCAACCTCTTTGACGAGAAAACAGTCCGGAAGGGGGTTATACAGTAAATACACTTTGTGGACAAAACATTAAGAACACCTGCTCTTTCCATGACAGACTGACCAGGTGAATCCAGGTGAAAGCTACGACCCCTCATTGATGTCAGTTGTTAAATCTACTTCAATCAGTGTAGATGAAGTGGAGGAGACAGGTTAAAGAATGATTCTTAAGCATGGAGACAATTGAGACATGGATTGTGTATGTGTGCCATTCAGAGGGTGAATGGGCAAGACAAAAAATGTAAGTGCCTTTGAACAGGGTATGGTAGTAAGTGCCAGGCACATCGGTTTGTGTCAAGAACTGCAACGTTGCTGGGTTTTTTCATGCTCAACAGTTTGTATCAACAATGGTCCACCACCCAAAGGCCATCCAGCCAACTTGACACAACTGTGGGAAGCATTAGAGTCAACATGGGCCAGCATCCCTATGGAACGCTTTCAACACCTTGTAGAATCCATGACATGACGAGTTGAGGCTGTTCTGAGGGAAAAGGGGGTGCAACTTTATATTAGGAAGGAGTTCTTAATGTTTTATACACTGTGTGTATGTGTGTGTAATGGAATGTCAGAAATAGGAAGCGGATTGGGAGTCATTTTACTGCATTTATAGTTGCACTGAAAGGTCAGCATTTCCTGGGTCATGTTCATTAATAACCAAACAAACTGAAACAGGGAGGGACTACCTGGACTTGCTGTTGGAAAACCTTTTGAAAAGGTTTTCCTTGCGTGTCCTAATGAACATGACCATAGTCTTTGTTATGGTTTCTTTTTTTAATTCACACACAATATCCCAAATAATATTTTCCAAACCTTAAAATAGCTTTTCTACATTATGTTTATGCATTATTAATGATTGTGCATTATGCAGTTTAGTGTAGCAATTATTAAATGTGAGCATGTAAGTGATATTGGTCTCGCATTGAGAATCAGGAAAGAATCCTTCCCCCGATAAACTTGTTTTTGATATGATATCAAACTATATTTCATATGCAAATGAAATCAACCTGCTAATGAACCATGCAGTCAACTGTAGCTTTAAAATAGTCCCAACTCAACATGCTTCACAGAATGGGACACAGCAAGAAAAGAAGGACCATAACTGAATAGTTGTATGATCTTATTTTTACTGCGTTATCTTGGAGAAAGAAGTCACTTACTGGTATCTGAGGACAACTATAATATCACATTAGAAAAAGTCTTCCATCAACACTAAAGGGGTACAAATTCGTATTGTCTAATTGCCTAGGTATGCAAATCAGTTTCACTGAAGCCAAAGACAATAACCAAGCACTCATATTTTGTTTTGTATAGGTATACTGCATTATTGAGACTTGGTTATTTTATACTCTTTTTGCTGCTTTGTTGTTATCGAGTGTTTTCTATGAAAAAAACATATTTTGAATAAGTACGTGTTTGTATTTTTCATGACAGAAATAATATATTTTAAGTGTCTGAAAAAGTTTATAGGCCTACAAATGGTGTAAGAAAAACATGTATCTTTTTTTACTGAAAATGTAGTAAATAAAAGGGTTGAAAATTAATTATGTCTGCCTTTATTGCAATTCCCTCTGAAAAATTTGATATTTCCTTGGTATTTTATTAGATCCAGCAAAATAGGCCTGTGGTGGTAGACTATTTATGGGGATATCAGAGAATGGATATGAGACAACAAATTCACATTCATCCATGATTTAAATCTGAGATATAACCACCATTAATTGTAATGTTAATAAGATGGGCAATTTATAAATTGTGTGACTAAGGATATTTTAAATCAAAAGGACGAGGTCCTACCGAGATTTGAACTCGGATCGCTGGATTCAAAGTCCAGAGTGCTAACCATTACACCATAGGACCGCTCTCGGCTTAAACCTCTACAACTAGTGCTGTTATGCAGTCGTTGCTATTCTACCCCGTAAACAAATTGCTCGCTCCTCGTGTTTTAGTAACGCTATTCAAGTTTGTAGTTGCAGCTTTGACAGCAGCGATTTACAACGTGGAATTGCAAAAAGATTACAAGCCTAAATGAGGGCAAAAGAAAAAGACATGGTTAGCTAGCAAACTAATGATCTAGTTGACCAGCTACTGAATAGAGCGGCAACAGTAGCTAGCTTTCCCCTCGTAGTTTTCTGCTAGTTATCTACGTACAGCTAGAAAATAACACCGATCTTATGAATTAATTCGTCCTCGATTCTATTTTCACAATTTTAATCGCTAGATGAGGGTTTCTCCTAGCAAGCAAACGTCACCATCCAGCTAACGTCAGCATAGTTAGGCTATCTGTTAGCTAGCTAGCTAGCTACATTGAACCAATAAAGGCATTACGGTTCGTAAATGTTGAAGACGAATACTGGTTTCTGCTGGACATAATACGGCATACAACTAGGAAAGTTCAATTAGCCTAGCTAGCGGCGCTGCAAGTGTGTATGCTGCATGTTCATGATGGTATTGCTTCCGGCCCTGGTTATGTTGCAGCTGACATATACAGCCCTTTGAGTGGGATAGATGCCGCGTTCACGTTAAGGTCGTAACTATTTATTATTATTATTATTAACAACAAATCAATACAGGAAGTATAAATAATATAAAAAGGACAATTGGGCTTGGGGCGGGGCAAGGGGGTAAAATATCACATTTACACAAGGACTTTAAGGGACATACATACACTTATAATTCTAACAGCTTTTTTGTTAGAGTATTTAATTGTCTTAAAATTCAGTTCAATTTATTTTTGTAAGGTAAGAAAATGTGGTGTTTTGTTTGTAAATTTACATTTGTGAATATGAAATTTGGCCAAAATAATAATTAAATGAATGACATAAAAATGTTTCAGCGTATTTCTATTGTAGGTAAAGAATCCAAGCAGTACGTCTCTCCACAATAGTGTAAGATCTTCATAAATGTGTTCAATTATAAACCTACGGATGTCTTGCCACAGTTTTCTTACATGGATACAATGCCAAAAAAGATGCAACACTGTTTCTGGGTGGTCATTACAAAAGGAACATTTTGAGTTTATGGTTTCCTTAAACTTCTTCATATTGTGGTTGGCAGGATAATATTTATGAATAATTTTAAAGGAAACAAGTAGGTATGTGTGTGGCAACATCCAAATATTATCAATACATCCATTCCAATAAGGCATGACATAAGGTATAGATACAACATCCTGCTGAAACACGGTTCGTATCGCTCTGTTGTTGAATGGACCAAAAGAGAAACTAATCTTTCCTACTGATGAGTCAACAGGGTCAATAGAAGGTAGGCTCTGGGGGTCAGGTCCTGACACGTTCCTGAATAATAAAGCAAGCATATAAAACAATTGCAAAATCTTTAGGTGTTAGAGGGATCTTGTAAAGTGATACGAATTCCTTATAATGTGGTAAAAGTCCCTCTGCATTTACCAGTTGGCTCACAGGGTAGCCTAGTGGTTAGAGCGTTGGACTAGTAAAATAAAGGTTAAAAATAAATAGGATATTATTTCAGGACCAATATTCTAAAAACAAAGAAGTATTTTTATACAATATATCCCGATTATTCCATATATAATATCTGTGTGGAGAAAAATGATGCTTATAAATGACAAGAAAACGATGAAAAGCAGAACGTTTCACTGGAACTTTGTCAATATTATAATTGCAAACCAACATGAAGTTGGCCACCAAGTTGGCCACCAAAAGTAGAGAAGACATGAGAAGACATCATAAGGAATAAAATTCCACATAGAAGTGGGTCTTCTTATGAATTGTTTTATCCAATTGATCTTAAAAGTATTATTTAAGGTAGTAAAGTCCACCAAGTGTTCATCACAACAGTTTTTCTAATGTAATGGGTACGGTTTCTCCACAGAAAGTTGAAAAGCATCTGGTCTATCTCCTTGCTTATTTTAAGATATAAAGATAGAGAGCCATATGTTAGTCTAGAGATACATTCAGCCTTGGTTATTAGAACTCTACCTTTTAAAGATAAGTCCCTCTGTAGCCATTGATTTAGCGTCTTCTGGGTTTTTTTAATAAGAGGGTTCAAATTTAGTAACCTCTAGACTTCTGATCCTTTGTAATGGTTATGCTTAAATATGGAAGTTCTTATTTGACTGGAATACCATAATATGAAGGGGTCACACAATCTTTGACAGCTATGAGTTCACATGTATTAATGTTAAGATATAGACCAGACGTTTTGGAAAAGGATTGTATCACATTGATCGATATGGGAATTTGGTTAGCGTCTTTCAGAAAAAGTGCCGTTTCGTCAGCCAGCTGGCTTAGTCGTAACTAGGAAACTTGGAAATGTGCTAACTGGTTGTACTTATACACGTGCCATGTTAAATTAAACACGTGCCGCGTTAAACTAATCAGAAAGTCAAGGTGCAAGGGTAGGATGGGTCAAATTACTGTAATGCCATAGAATTTATACTGTACTGTCTTTGGTCATCCTCAATCTAAAAACTGGAAATGAAACTGGTTTGTTCAGCCATTCATTAATTGTGGTTTGTTCAGCCATTCATTCATATGGGATAAATTAACGGTGAAAATAAGCTCTGAGGTTAACACAAAAAGTGACATTAGCTGATTAAAACATATATATATTTCACCATTATTTAACCAGGTAGGCCAGTTGAGAACAAGTTCTCATTTACAACTGAGACCTGGCCAAGATAAAGCAAAGCAGTGTGACACAATCAACAACACAGAGTTACACATGGAATAAACAAACGTACAGTCAATAACACAATAGAAAAAGTCTATATACAGTGTGTGCAAATGGCGTGAGGAGGTAAGGCAATAAATAGGCCAATAGTGGAAGTAATTACAATTTAGCAGATTAACACTGGAGTGATAGATGTGCAGATGATGATGTGCAAATAGAAATACTGGTGTGCAAAAGAGCAAAAAAAGTGAATTAAGCAATATGGGGATGAGGTAGGTAGTTGGATGGGCTATTTACAGATGGGCTGTGTACAGCTGCAGCGATCGGTAAACTGTACAGATAGCTGATGCTTAAATTTAATGAGGGAGATCTCCAACTTCAGCTATTTTTGCAATTCATTCCAGTCATTGGCAGCATAGAACTGGAAGGAAAGGCTACGGGTAGGTGTTGTTATGGTAACCAGTGAGCTTTCCAACCTGTGTTTTCCCCGGATTGTATTTGAAATATTGCAAAAGTTATATTTTGTCTGCATGCTGCTTTTTCTCCTAGATTGTAGCGTGTTCCCAACTATAGGCTATTCCTTGTTATTGGGCTACAATCCACAGCTAGGCTATTAAAAAAAGATTAAGCTATTGATCCTCTGTGGGTGAATTATAGTCCTTCTCATGGTGTAGTAGGCTATTCTGAATGATTTAATTTAATTCTGAACAGATAGCAGTAATTCTATAATTTTGGCAAATGTATTTCAATTTATCAGGGGCGCTGCAGTTCCTTCAGAACCCTACGCGCGACTATGATTCTATAAGAAAATTAATTGAGTGCAACGCTGGAGAGATAAGAGTTGCAGGCTCATGTCTATCAGAGCAGAGAGGGAGAGAGATCATAAAAAGTTAATCTCATTGTAGTTATGTAAGAGTTACTTGTGTGCTTCTAACACAGCTTTGGTCTTTGGTCTCAAACATAGGTTACACTTTTTTACGCAAACAGGCCTCTCTCATCTTTTTAAGTGGGAGAACTTGCACAATTGGTGGCTGACTAAATCATTTTTTCCCCCACTGTATATGTTGTGATGGCAGCTGCAGAGAAGTACTTGGGTGTACGAGATTTTACTGCAGAAGAGGTAAGAAGTGTTGAAGAAAGAGTCCAGCCCTCCCAGGCAGTCAGCCAGATGTATTATTAGTTAGGGTTAATGTAATGGAATGTTTTTATTGTTATGGAATAGTGGGTGTTAGGGGAAATGTACGGAGTAGAAAGTACATAATTTTCTTTAGGAATGTAGTGGAGTAAAAATAAAAGTATAAAAAATAAATAAAGTATAAAAATATAAATAGTAATGTAAAGTGCAGATGCCCCCAAAAAACACTCAAGTAGTATTTTCAACTATTTTTACTTTAAGTACATTACACCACTGTAATTTTCTGTCACAAAATGTAACATGGTCCTGTGTTGGTAGAGCATGGCACTTGCAACGCCAGGGTTGTGGGTTTGATTCCCACGGTGGACCAGTACGAATAAATATGAAAATATATGAACTCAATACTGTTAAGTTGCTCTGGATAAGAGCGTCTGCTAAATTACTAAAATGTAAATGTGATCTCTCGCACAGTAGGTGGCGGCATGCACAAACAAAATGTGTAAGCGCCATAATGTCAAAGAAGAAGAAGCAGTTTCGCCCCCTGCAGGAAACAAAAAATGGGGGTGACTGGTTTTTGTTTGAAGTGTCATTCGGGAAGAGTTTGGGGGATATTTATATTTGTATCGGCTAAAAGTTGTACATACGATACGATGTAACCAACGTTCTACAACTACAAGATAGCAACTCTGAACATAAACTGCATCAATACTGAGATTTGAAAGCACGTCTGACTAAACAAAACTGAAGTTTTTTTCAGAGGCCATTACAGAATATCGTGAAAGGGTGGGATTTCTTAAAGAAAATCGCTTCCAAACATTCTCTCCAATAAATTGATTTATCCTGTGTCATCTTCAGGGATCCCATACTCTTGTAGAGTAGCCACATCTTCTGTATAGACTGTCTGAAGGAATTATGGAGACAAAAAGGCATCTCGGGAATGTCCCGTTTGCAGTAGAAGATCCTCAAAGGTAGAACCTCCTTAACCTGGTTTTAAAGAAGTTGTGCGTGGGCTTCTCAGATGAGAGGGTCTGAGGTGCTCTGCGGTGTGCATGGCGAGAAACTCAAACCTTTCTGTTGGTATGATAAACAGCCAGTGTGTTTGGTGTGTCATACTTTTAAAAAACATCAACATGCAAACCACAAGTTCTGTCCCATCAATGAAGCTGTACAGAATTATAAAGCAGGGGAAGCTACTCTGAAAATATACTGTAGTTTACCAAAGCTAACAATTCTCTAACACTGGAAAAAGTGAAGCTACATTGAATGCTAAATAAAGTAATGTTTGAAAAAGTAATGTAAATGTCATAGACTAAATTGCAAGAACAGATCACTGGAGTCAGATATTAGTTAGCCTAATATCAGTTTGTGACAAAACAAGCAAGTAGAAAATCATTGTACCATCATTCTAAGCCGCTGTGAAATATATTTTCAATAAGTAACAGCATATTGTATTAAAATATGCACATGTGGTGATATCAGATTAAATATGCACATGTGGTGATATCAGATTAAATATGCACACACAGTATTTGCATTTTAGCAAATCCCTTTTTCTGGACACAGGATGAAGTCAGACAAAATAATATTGTTTCATTTTGTTTAAGACACTTCAGGACCGGACTTGTCCAGAACAGATTGTGGATGAATACTGTTTTCAGCTTTCAATCTGTAAAATACTAAAGACATATGTCAAATTGTTTAAAATAAAATCTGATTTAAAATAAATTGGGCAAGTCTGGAGAATATATGTAAGGATAAATAAACAAAATTTGACATTTTAATGTTTACTTTTTGAACATACTAATATTAATGGGCCAAAATACCACCAAAATCTCAGAATTGATAGGTAGATGCAAAAATGTAATTTCAGCCAGAACAAGAAGGATAGAAATAGCACACATAGAACAGAGCTACTGCTACTTCGACTTGCTTTCAATGAGAATGACAGATGTATACAGTGTTTCACACACAGTGTTTCAAGTGAGAGAATAAGACAGGTCTCATGTCGAAAAAGAAAGGAAATTCTTGCCTACTTCAACCATATTACATTTTAGCAAAAAAAAGTAGTGTCGTTCTTTAGTAGTTAGATACATCACTAAGTAATGAACTACTGAAAACACTACCAAGATTTGAATTTAGTTAAACTACCACGAAGCTACTGCAAAACGTAATTCAATTTACTAGTTGAATTACTCACTACTCACAAACACTATAAGACAATACATTTATGACTACAACCTCAATCTGCTGAGGTTTGGACATTTTATACCAGCATATTTATATAAAGTAATAAAAACTTTCTTCAAAGTAGTGTCCATTTTTCATTCCAGGCAGAACTCACAACTCCATTGAAGCCCTGTACCATCATTCTAAGCTGCTGTGAAAGTTGAAGGTCTTTAAAGAAGTAAAACTAACCTGTGATGAAACATAAATTAAGGTGAGTTTGCTGAATAATGCTGTTCAATACAACTGCGCAGAAGTGAGTTTGTGTACTGAATGTAAGAATGGTAGTTATATTCAAGTATATTTGACATATTTCTCTCACGGCCTCCAGCTACAGGCCCAGGACACAGAGGCAGATTGAGAAGGAGTTTGAGAAGCTTCACCAGTTACTTTGAGAGGACAAAGGCAGCCAGACTAGATACTCTGAAGAAGGAAGAGAAGAACAGTGAGATGATTGAGGAGATGAGCGGAGGGATATCATCACTTTCAGACACAGAGCCGTAGAGAAGGAGCTGAAAGCAGAAGACGTCTCATTCCTGCATGTAAGAACCAATAACTTGTTGATATTATTTGAGATACATTTATTGATGAACTAATTTGATATCATGTATTGCACTGTTTACATGTATTATTCATTTGGTATTTTGTTCTTCTGCAGAACTATAAGGCCACAGTGAAAAGGTAAGTGATCTGCCTCTTGTCTCTCTTCTCTGTGGTTCTTAACAAAGTTATGCCAACCCCACAGTACAACTGATGGTGCACACTGCCGAATCCAGAGAAGGTTTCAGAACCACTGATCCATGTGGCCAAGCATCTTGGCAACCTGCATAGATCATGTGTGAAGATACAGGAAATTGTTAGAGGTTTTTCAATATAGTGAGTATGATTATGTTACAATGAACACATTTATTTACTAACTGAAGTGAATACATAATGCCCCTTTTTTTTAAGTATGCAATTGTGAGACGCTGCTTGGTCCTGGACTAAGACGAAAAAGGTGTTGCGTGAAAGCGCCCTCTAGAGTCTAGGCCTGAATCAATTACATATAATGCAGTGCTTCAATTACTGAAAAATACATGTTTAAAAAAATATTTAGATCACAGGTGGCACTTTAATTGGGGAGGACAGGCTCGTGGTAATGGTTGGAACGGAATGAGTGGGATGTTATCAAAAACAACAAACACATGGCTTCCTTTTGTTTGATGCCATTCCATTCGCTTCGTTCTACTCATTATTGTGAGCCATCCTTCTCTCAGCAGCATCCACTGATCTAGATATAGTGATTTAAGAATATTGGAATGTATTTGGAAACAGGAAAGTCTTTGACAACACTTTCAAAAACCTTTTGGTAGAGTTTTACAAGTAGACATTCCAATACTTCAAATAGGGTAGTTGTTTTGAGCTATGTTATTGAAAAAACTCATACATAAATCATGTATTTGAACCCAGGTCTGACAGTCTACTTCCTGTCTAGCTTCTGTGACTCTGAACCCCAAGACTGCTCACCCAAGTCTCATCCTGTCTGAGGATTTGACCAGTGTGAGATTCGGTGTGGCTCAAAAGCTTCCTGACATCACAGAGAGGTTTGATCATGCATTTGTCCTGGATTTTGAGGGCTTTAACTCAGGGACACACTTCTGGGATGTTGAGGTTGGGGAAAACGCATGGGCTCTGGGTGTGATCACAGAATCTGTACAGCGTATACACAGTGTATTATAATTCTGAAGGTGAATAGTCAGCAGAATCCCCACCAAAGCCAACCATTCCCCTCACAGTGAGACAGACACCCCAGAGGATCAGAGTGAAACTGGACTGGGACAGAGGACAGCTGTCATTCTCTGATCCTATGAATAAAACACAACTACACACAATCACACAAACTTTTAATGAGACAGTCTTTCCTTGCTTTTGTAACTTCTCTAAACGGAAGCCTCTAAAGATCGTGCCATGACAATGGAAAAATAGTTAGAGCTGATTGTTTCTTACTATACAATGTTGAATCAACCACCTAGCTACTGCTTGAAAACAAGTTAAGATATTATAGTGACTTGATCGATTTGAACGTAACATTCAAAAACACCTAGTACTCTGCCCTATACCTTAAAGACATAGTCACTTTAATTATGCTTACCTACTGTTTTACCCACTTCATATGTATATACTGTATTCTAGTTAAGGCTCATCCTATATAACTACTGCTGTACACACCTTTTCTATTCATATACTGACTATACATACCATTATTTGTTATATATATATGTATTCCGGACTCTGATATTGCTTAATTTTTTGGGGGGCGGGATTTGTGTTTATTGTAAGGTATTACTGCACTGTTGGAGCTAGAAACATAAGCATTTCGCTGCACCTGCGATAACATCTGCAAAATATGTGTATGCCACCAATAACATTTGATTTGATTTAGTCTAAGCTTAGTGGAGTATAAACCTGTTATTTATTTTTCGTAGATATGTTTGATTTGTTAATCATTAGCTCTTATTGTCTTAAGAATACAGTTATGTACATGACTGCTGATCAATTACATATAAATACAAAGCCATACTGTAACTGTCATTCCTTATTCTATGATTAAAGCAAATACATGCTATTGTTTTTTGTTTCTATCTGTAAGTGTGGAACAGCTTACATGTAGCACAGTAAAAGCTGATCATGTCTTCCCATAATGTTACACCAAACTATCCTAACCCACTGGTAATCCCATTATTTCATCTTCTCACACTAGTATAGAATACTTTTTGACAGCTGGAACAAGCACAGAAAGTTTCTTCAGAAATGCCCATAAAATGTAAATTGTATGTAGTTATGGCCTGTAGAGGGGGTTAGTCACAGCCCAGGGTCAGGCAATGGTCACCAATAACGCTCAACCAGCGAGGGATATTCAGGAAATAAAGCATATTTGGCTGAACCTAACTGCATTGAATTCAAGCACTTTCCACTGGAGGATTTTCTATTTCCAAACATCGTGTGTGTTCATGTTTGTTTGTGTGACTGGTGATAGGTCATCAAAATACTTTACATGTGACTTACTTTTTATGACAGTGAATTCATGCCAGCTGTCCTGGGTAAAGTCCCTCACACTGTAGCATTCAGCTTGCATCAGTTATAGGTGTAGTTTACCAGGGCCCGGTTTCCCAAAATCATATTACAGTGATTGAGATGATTTTAGGATCCTGTGGTTGTAATGATGAACTTAGCCTTTAAGATGACTTTGGGAAACCGGGTCCTGACATTGGATACGATATAGAACTCAAAGTTAATCTAACTTTTTCTACCATTACAAGATAGCAACTCTGAAGAGCAGGAGAAAACTGCATCAATACTGAGACTTGAAAGCACATATGACTAAACAAGACAAGTACACTGCTCCTTTCAGACAATCAGCATTATAGAGGAGGAGCTGAAACCACAATATAGCTCATTATTACATCATAGAGGTGCTGAAACCACAATATATCTCATTATTAAATCATAGAGGAGCTGAAACCACAATATATCTCATTACTACAGGTAAGAACCAACAGCTCTGTGACAACAAGACATTATTTGAGATACATTTACTGATGAACTGATTTCACCTCATGTGATTTATTATTGGTCTTCAGTTAAAAGGCCACAGTGAAAAGGTAAGTGTCTGGTCTCCCTCTCTTCTTGCTGGTTGTTAATCTAGGGTGCTAAGATTATTCTTAACCCAACCCCACAGTAGAACTGACTCCTGAATATTCTTCCAGCGCACACTGTCGGATCCAGAAGGTTTCAGGAGCACTGATCCATGTGGCCAAGCACCTTGACAACCTGCACATATTTTGTGGGAAGATGCAGGAAATTGGTTAAATGTTTGCTGATTAAGCAAGCAGCATACCACCCTTCATACCACTGCTAGCTTGCTTCTGAGGCTAAGCAGGGTTGATCCTGGTCGGTCCCTAGATGGGAGACCAGATGCTGCTGGAAGTGGTGTTGGAGGGCCAGAAGGAGGCACTCTTTCCTCAGGTATAAAAAAATATCCCAATGCCACTGCTGTCCAAAAAAACATTGCTACATGTCTGAAGTTTGCAAAAGTGCACCTGGATGTTCCACAGTGCTACTGGTAAAATAATGGAACTACAGTTGAGTTGTTTGGAAGGAGAAAAAAAGGCAAACATCAAAACTTCATCCCAACTGTAAAGTATGGTGGATGGAGCATCATGGTTTGGGGCTGCTTTGCTGCCTCAGGGCCTGAACAGCTTGAAATCATTGATGTAAAAATGAATTCCCAAGTTTATCAAGACATTTTGCAGGAGAATGTAAGGCTATCTGTCTGCAAATTGAAGCTCAACAGAAGTTGGGTGATGCAACAGGACAATGACCCAAAACACTGAAGTAAATCAACAATAGAATGTCTTCAACAGAAAACAATACCCCTTCTGGATTGGCCCAGTCAGAGTCCTGACTCCAGCATTAAAAATGAAAAGCTGAAATTAGTCAATAAGTAATCAACCCCTTTATTATCTCAAGCCTAAATAAGTTCAGGAGTAAAAATGTGTTTAACTAGTCACATAATAAGTTGTATGGACTCACTCTGTGTGCAATAATAGTGTCTAATATGATTTTTGAATGACTACCTCATCTCTGTACCCCACACATACAATTATCTTTAAGGTCTCTCAGTCGACCAAGGAGACACAGATTCAATCACAAAGATTAGGGAGGTTTTCCAATGCAGGAAGGTCACTTATTCGTAGAAAGGAAAAATATGAAAAGCAAACATTGAATACCCATTTGTGAAGTTATGAATTGCACTTTGGATGGTGTATCAATACAAAGATACAGGCGTCCTTCCTAACTCGGTTGCCGGAGAGAAAGGAAATTGCTCAGGGATTTCACAATGAGGCCAATGGTGACTTTAAAACAGTTACCGAGTTTAATGGCTGTGATAGGAGAAAACTGAGGATGGATCAACAACATTGTACTTACTTCACAATTCTAATCTAATTGACAGAGTGGCAAAGACAGGGTTAAGGTGGCGAAGACAGGGTTAATCGAGCCATCCAACAGCCCTTAGTAGTCATTGTCAAGAAGAAGGACAGCTCATGGCGCTTCTTGGCGGACTACAGACAGCTGACCTATGTGGGGCAAGGTGATTCAGTTCCCTCGACCTCCGCATTAGTTATTGGCAATTGGAGCTTGCCCCTGAAGCCAGGCCGAACACCACCTTTTCAATTGGACAAGGACTGTGGCAGTTCACCATGATGCCCTTCGGGCTCTGCAACGCTCTGCCAACCTTAGAGCGTCTTATGGAGCAACTACTGGCTACAATCCCCCGCAACAAGTGTGTGGTCTACCTGGACAACCTCCTTGTTCATGCAGTAGACTTCCATGGATCTCTGGTGAAGGTTCTACTTGCTATTTGGCAGGCAGGACTCAAGCTCCACCTCAAGAAGTGTCACCTACTGCAGTGGGCGGTCAAGTTCCAAGACTATGTTGTCGGGGCACTGGCCAACCCCCAAGGACCTCTCTAAGTAGAGAAGGTTCTACTCGTTGGCCTAGTTTCTTATTACGGGTGGTGGCCTTTTACAGTCAGAGCCACAACCGTGCCGAGCGCAACTACTGTATCACCTGGCGAGAGTTGTTGGCTGTGGTCGATGCACTCCAGAATTTCTGACCCTGGCTTGTCGTCTCCACACAAATGCTGATGCGTTGTGTAGCCGGCCATGAGAAGAGGAAGACTGCAAGCACTGCCCACGCTTGGAACAAAAGGAGAGTCTCCTGTCCACAGTGGCGGCAATTCAGGTGGCACACAGGATCTCAGCACCGGAATGACAAAGACCTGAAGAGGTAGCAGGAGGTGACCCGACGTTGGAAACTGTTCGGTACTGGTTGGAGACCGGCCAGCAACCTGCCTGGAACAGAGTCTCACCCCTGTGCCCCAAAGCCAAGGCCTACTACTCCCAGTGGGACAACCTTTCCATTCACAATGGGGTGCTGTTTTGAAGACGGAGGGAACCAACACAAAACTCGGTGGCAGCGGCTGGTGCCTCGTTCCATGTGTGCCCATGGAACGAGCTGTCCATGGGTTGATGGGGGCAGACCACCAGGGTACCACAGCCAATGCCAACAAGCTGGTGGAAGAACTCCAGAGTGATCAGGGGAGAAATGTTGATGCTAAGGTGTTCAACAAAGTCTGTGAGAAGCTGGGTGCGTGCAATAAAAGGACCACCCCCCTGCATCCCCCAAAGCAATGGGCTCATCGAACGGTTTAGTCAGACTTTGATGATACAGCTGGCCACTCTCACCTCTAACCACCAGAAGGACTGGGACTGACATCTGCCATTGGGCTTGTGGGCCTATCGGTCAGCAGTGCAGGAGTTCACAGTCTGCACCCCAGCAGCACTGATATTTGGCAGAGAACTATGCACTCCAGTGGACTTGTCCTTTGGAAGACCTCCAGAGCCCGAGGTTCCTGGAGCCGCAGGCTTGGAGTACCTCCACCACTTTCAGCAACACCTGGACACAGCCCACGACTTTGCACGGCATCGCTTGATGGAAGCAGGGGTAAAGAAGAGGGCACATTACACCCGCTGTCAAGGTCAGCCATTCCAGCCTGGCCAAGAAGTGTGGGTGTACAGCGCCCGGTGCAAGCATGGTCTGAGGCCGAAACTAACGAGTCACTGGGAAGGCCCATGAATGGTTATTGAACGACTTTCTGACGTGATGTACCGCATCCAGCTTCGGATTCGTGGACGAGTTTTGGTCCTCCATCAAGATCAGCTGGCGCCTCGTATACCTTGTGAAGTGGAAAGCAAGGTGTTGATGTTGTGGTTACTCCTCCTCACAGCCCTGGACCATCGGACAATGCCACCAGGGCACCACTGATGCAGGCTCACATCTCGAGGTCAGGATTGCACCCCTTGACAGCAATCAAGCCGCCGATTACCCCCGTCCAGGTTTCAGGACTTTGTGAAGGATTTTGGGTTTGTCGGTGACAACTGACCCCTCAGGAGGGGGCTATGTAGTGGCAGCAGCCTATTAGAGGATCTGGAGGTGAGGCTTGTTGGAGGCGTGGCCTTAGGTTAGCTCTGTTGTGAAAACCGTGGGTGAAAGTGTCATGTTAGTTCATCTATTCTGTTGTAAATGTCAAGCTTGTACACTTCCAGTTTTGCATTCTTAATAAGACTGACATAATTGCATGTGACACCAAAGCACCCACGAGTGTTCCATTGTTAAGACAGTCACCATTTTGTTATAATATGGTTATTGTTTAGTAGTCAGAATAATATGAGTTTGATTTAAATGTCTACATGCCTTGCAAGAACAATGATTTCCCTGACATCTGAAATCTGGTTACCTGATGGGATTTTGATATATGCACAACATTGCCAATCAAAATAAACATTCTACCACAGAGACCATGTTATTTTGGGGTAGCCTATTTGATTTTGAGTTCAGACATATAAAGTGTGTATGTGAAAACTTTTCAAACTCACTTCACTTGTGCATGAGTATAAAGAGAGGCCTGAGCTGCGGGCACATGCGCAGATCAAATACACTGCTTGTAGTTGACGTAGCTTCTCAACTCAATCGCAGAATGTGACGATAGAACTGAAGCAAATCGTACAATCTGTCCAGGTTGATATCAATATTTTAATTTGGTAACTTCGCACAGTATGACGTTATCATCGTAAAAGACTGAATCCGACGTACAGTCTGCAAATACTGAGGGGTAGTACATAGCTTACATCTAGCTATGTACTACCCCTCAGTATTTGCAGACTGTACGTTACCAAAACCCAGGCTATTCTGAAATTAGCTAGCTTCACATTCCAGCTCAGACTTCATTCGTACTACCATGGTTGATATTGCTTGTTCACATGCTGCTAAATCTAGCAGGTTTGCAACTGCACGTGCATGTGGCTAGTCGAAGGCCGAACTCTTCATTGAGGCAATGTTGAAACATCAATCCATTGGCAAGTCAGTGCCGCATTTTCATTTTTGCCAAAATAAACATGAAATAAAAGTTATCTTGCAAATTCAGCAGACTATGACGTGAAATAGGCTTGTTGATGTGCCGCACATTACGCCCTATCGTTAAGGCCGTCTTTGATGTGTTTTGGTGGGCTTATCAATATACACAGCTCTTTTTCCACACTCCTATGATAATGTCTTACAATTTTTTTTACTGTGCTTGCGCTTTCAAATGCATCATGTTATTACTAAATGTATGTGATAGGTATTTAAAAATGACTGTTTTTGTTACACACAACAACAAAAAAAGATTAATAAAATATTTAATCGGTCATCTTCCTCAAATGAAGGGGATGATAATGCAATCTTTGCTAGAGGGAGGGAATCTGTTTGAATTGGTCCTCAACTCACGGCTCAGACTCTTCATTCAGGATAAATGGAGTTAGCAACGAGTTAGCCTGTCCCGGAGCAGGTTCCCACGGGGCAAAAACGAACGTTAAGTCAACGTAGGCAACTGATTGGATTTGCAAAAAGTCATCAACTTATCCTTTTTGTCTTTTTTTTTACCCAACTTTTAACATTAATCCAACGATTTCACATTGAATTCAAGTTGGTTGACAACTCAACAAAATATAAATCGAAACTAGATGTTGAACTGACGTCTGTGCCCAGTGGATTACTTCTTAAGCATTCGTTGACATAAATGTACCAGGCTAAAGGGTGAGCCACATTCATGGTACTGGTTATCCTGAGCTGAACTCAGAGTTGACCAAAGTTACCTCGCTAACTCCTCAAACCAGGTATGTAGGATACCCCTCTGGTCCATTTTGCTAATATGGAAATGGATAGGTCTACTGATCGTATCATAATTATAATCATTATTAATTCAACAGCTACATTTCAGCAAAAATGCACATATTACCAGTGAGGAAAAGAAGGTGGCAGGTCATGAGAAAATATAGGTATCTTTTGTTTCACTAGAAACTCAAGTTCAAGTACATTGTAAGGATTTGAAGAAAATATTCTTAGGCTATAGATAAATCTTTCCTATCTCCATCTGCGACTGAAGTGTCTTCACTCCTAAATTCACTAAAGACATGCAACACAATAAAGGTGGCATTATATTGTGGCTGTGTTAAGGACTTTGATGTTTATAGGGACGATTATGCCTTTTCTCCAAAGTCTATATGTGTTTACCATTCTGTTTTGAACATAGAAAACATGTGATGATACAATGTCACGTTTTAAAGACATGTTTTGGAACTTTGGAGACTACTTAGTTATTTTTAAACCTCCTGCTTTGGGCTGGATGTGTCAATGTTAGTGATGTGCACGGTATTTGAATATTCAATATCCCAACAGTCGTTAGTATCTAAATTCAGTGAGAATAAAAAAAAAAATTTGAACACTAATGGCTTTTTTCTAAATTAAATGAAAATGTGACATACAAGGATTTACCGTGACATTACAAAGTATTACATTTACATTTACATTTAAGTCATTTAGCAGACGCTCTTATCCAGAGCGACTTACAAATTGGTGCTTTCACCTTATGACATCCAGTGGAACAGCCACTTTACAATAGTGCATCTAGGTCTTTTAAGGGGGGGAGGGGGAGAAGGATTACTTTATCATATCCTAGGTATTCCTTAAAGAGGTGGGGTTTCAGGTGTCTCCGGAAGGTGGTGATTGACTCCGCTGTCCTGGCGTCGTGAGGGTATTAATTTAATAAAACAACAAACTGTTCTATGTAGTGTTTATAACGTGCGTCCCATAAAAAGGCCGGTAGCTGACTGGTAGCTCTCATGTGTGTAGCTTGTTGTTTATGTTGGCCAAACAAAGCGGCAAACAGGCTCAATGTCTAGCAAGTGGAGTGAGAGATCACTAATGCAATGCAAGATGGAATAAAGTTACAGAATTAAAAGTTAGCGAAATGAGGAGTAGGCTACAACAAGCAACCAACAGGCAGACTGATGTTTTATCTAAATGGGGTTGGGGAGAAAGCGCAGCATGTTGCCTCAATTAGCCTAGCTAGCTTCTCTAGGCTACTCCAGTCAAAACAGGCACTGTTATATGGGATTATAAATAACATTGTGGCTGCTACAGGTTAGCTAGTCTTGGCTCTAGCCAAGTTTCTCTCCCTCTACCTCCGATCGATCCCATCTGATCACACACAGGCCCCTCCACAACTGCAGCAATAGAGCGCCAGCCTCTCTCCGGTGTGCAGCAGTCCTCAGGTTAAAACGTACGTTTAAAAAAAAAAAATCCAGATATCCAACAAAAATGTATGATACTATTTGAATAGTGGAGTTATTTAAAATGTCCATTCATAATCAATGTGTAGTTCATACATGCATAATATATTAGCATAATTACTGTTTTACCCCAATTAGCCACATAATCCCTAGTTTGAAAGCGACTGTTTTTCTGGAAACTGCCATTTTCCTTGCATTTTTCCCCACGTGGGCCAGCCCCCTAGCAATTCTTGTTCTATATAATGAGCTATCTGAGTGACAGACAAGATGCACAAACAGCAGAACGAGAGCGACGGCAATGATGTGGTGCACATATCGACACATATGTGACGAAGTACCAATTTTGGCTTGTGAGCCGCTATTTTCTGAACTACTGGCTAAAATGTATGCAAAAGTACCGGAGAATCCCTTTAAGGATGTTTTCCCTGAAAAGACAGATATATCCAAATATCATAATGATATTACCTTAGAGAGATACCGAACCTTAGTAAATGTGTCATGTGGTCATGTTTTCGCAGAACAATGCATGTCTACATATTGGTGCTTATATGGGTATACCGATCTTTGATTCATACAGTTCATTAATGTAATATCATTCCCCTCTCCTGAGGTTTTGATAATGTTCAATGCAAGACAGAGATTGTACTGTAGCATCCCAATTTGTATGATTGATAAATTTTGAGATAAGACTCAACATAAAGAGCTATATATTTTCATACTAATTTATTTGAATAGGGACAGATACAATTAAAACGCGGACCCATGGAAACATAAGATGCATAACACCATAATGCTTTTGTAGTAATTCCCAGAGTCAGACCCTAGATTAAAATTACTTTGAAATTAAATTGATGGTACCCTAGATGGGATTTAAAATATTTGTATTTAACCTTAATTTAAACAGGGAGTCACATTGAACTTAAAACATTTTTTTCAAGAGAGCACTGTACACATGACAATAAAAACATAATATTAAAACATACATGTGTATAAAACAATCAAATTGAGCACAATAAAACATTTAAAAACATTTAATAAAAGCAATCACATTCAACTACATACACAATCAATCATTTAAACTGCCTAAGTGGCACCAGCACATCTAATTGCAGTGAATTTTTCAGATTATTACACAATTTTGGGGCAAAACAAAACAGCATGATTTTAAATGGTTCACAGTGGCACATATGCTTGCCATTCTTTAAAGCCAGTTTTTTTCCCCACTTTCTGTGAAAAATGTATCTAACTCTCGTAGAAGTTTGAAGTGATCTGGAAGTGATTTCCAGAAACAGACACGATTTATATTTCCATTCACATGTGTCCCAGCATTAGCCCCACCCACTCAACTCTGGCCCACTAGAGCTTATTTCGTCACTCAATGCCACGTTAGGTTACTCCCTGCCAACCTGCTTAACTGCCAACCTGGCTACTGGGTATTTGAGGACACAAAATGGCTGTGCCAGAAAATATGTCTGACTGAGGTGTCATGGAGCCAAATAAATCCCCATTAATAGAAAAGCTTGATCCTGAGCTGGTGCCAGTTTGAAGGCGACCCAAGCTTCAGGACAAGGATCAACTCTCCACTACACACTTTCCAAGGCTTCTAAACTTCAACACTCATAGTTATGAGATAAACCCTAATGTATTAACACACTCACTCAATGTCAGATCCAGTATTTCTAAAGTTTAGGATGAGATTAAAAAGAATGAATTAATAGATCATTCTAAACATGTTGCCTACTTGTAGGCCTAGCACGTCGCATACGGTCAATTATATCTATGGATGAAGTGATTCCATTTTATAATTTGAATTGACATGATGTCCCTTCACTTTAAACCACACAGATGTCGGGCTGAGATTGTGGAATCTAATGGAATTTGTTATGTTGCAGAAAATGGCCCAGGTTCCAGATGCAAGTGAAACCTTCAGTCAGTGGTGCCGAAGCAGCAGGGGGGACATAGAGCCCCCAGCATTGTGCTGATGATCAATGCTATCTGGGGTGCTTGGGACGTGCCTGCCCTTAAACCCTTACCCAAACCTTAACCCTTTACCTTAACCAAAACCCATACCTAACCCTAACCTTAACCCTTACCTTAATCATTTTACATTTCAACTTCAATGGATTAGTAATGTCCCTAGGATAGCACGAACCTTGTGCTGATGGTTGGATCGTTCCTGAGATAAGTGGGAAGGTGATGAGGCTGCAATATACTTGATGGGTGTTGGAGAAACACAATATGGCACAAGTAGATTTGAAAGAAGATACCGCTGCATTTGGTCCTCTTTGGAGTACATGGTGCATTAATAAACACACAATATGAAGACACTATCTTATTTGATTAGGTGAATATGTCATCAAAATAGACCCCAGAATAAAAATATTAACCCGTTTGAGTAGGCCATGAACGCTTCAATGTATTACTGTATTGTTACATTGACCTGGCATTTAAATGTAATAACATTTAATTGAAAGACACTATTCCCAACATTCATTGAATATGTAGCCTATTCCTTAACAAATCATACCCTCTAGTAGCACCTATTCCGCGCCCTGCCTTTAATTCCGTTGACTTTGTAGGGATCAGGGAGTTTAGATTCGAAGGGTATGTATGGGCCAATGGGCCCTTCGCTCGTTTCTTTTATGTCGCATTTGCTGTGTTTACACAGTCGACACACCCCAGACCTTCAACCGAACCGCCTCCCCCAATCCTGTCACACACACAACGTGTATGTCACTGACACAATAAATCAATAAACTCTACAATCAATCATGACGATGCAAGTCAACCGAACTGAAACCACCTAAAAATATAAATTGCAGGATGTAACGTCGGATTTGAGTCCTTACCCTCCTTCCGTGGGTATCCTGGTTTGTCCGAAATGAGAGGGGGAGAATATCAAGGTAAACTATAGTTTCAACCATTTACATAACAATCTTGGCATCAAAGCATGTTTCTGCTACTTTAGGCAGCTGACACCACATCCGCAGCACACTGCAGACACACCCCTTTTGCTCTGATGCGCACAGGCTTCTGCATACGCACAATGCTGAGTAAGATGAAAATAATAATACAAACACAGAGACAATGAAATGATCGGTGTCATGTATCCATCCCGACACTACTATGTTCAATTCCTAGCCTGTAACGCAATACTTTATTACAATGCTGCCACCTCACAAAACATGTGGCCACATAACAAAGAGTAGTGCATAGCACATATTTGTGGCAGATAATCATATCGTTTCCTTTTCAGTGCATATATTATCATATTGTTACAACGTTATAGTAGGTAGCGCTGTAGCAGATCAGTGCTTGCGGTGAAACAATGTTGCTTTAAAGCTCACGCGGTCAAAGTTGTTTACCTCTTCGTTACCTCTGACGTCATGACACACCCCTGTGTTTGGGGGAAGGGGACTAGCTCGCACACGTTACGAGCATTTGGCTCGACCAAGCATGGCAGGGTTGGTGTAAAATGCCACCAACCAAAACACGGGATTAACGCAGATTGCACCTTTGATTGGCTATTGGAGAGGTTTACGGAACATATTATATACTGTGGACGTCCAGGGGCGGGGCATAACAAAAAGTAATGGCCATTTATTTAGGGTCTGGCAAGACAGTGGATTTCACAGTTATTCTATAGAATTCGCCGTTTGTAGAGCATGACAAAAAGGTAAATACCGTAACCATTATTACTAGGCGTTTTCGTTCATAGCAGTCGCGTTCTGTCTGAATACAATTGATACATCGCCTAAAACTGATTGCGCAATTAGGGTTAACCAGCCCTACACGCTAACGATCAGTATCACCCCTAAGCCAGCATTTAGAGCCTTCGTTTGGGCGTGATAGTTTTGATATTTCGAGTCGATCACGTACGGGTCTTTGTAATACGCAGTTATTACACAGTATCGAACATATTTACTGCAATTCAACATGGAGAGGATTTGTTTTCTGTAGATATTGACGACGAAAAACGGACTAAGGGCAACTTGGTCTTGGGAAAAGTTGTACACAGGTATGAAACTCGCATGCAGAGAAGGAATGTGAAAGCTACAACTATTCTGCTGCTCGAGCTCAAAATGAACGCAGTGTTAAAGGATGTCAGTGTACCAAAATAATCTTTACAATCCAACCATTGCACGCATGTTTCTCAAATTATTGTTTTACATTTTCTTTACAGAGATACAAATTGTATTATTCAAGCAACCAAACTGTCTGAAACAAAGTCTGAATTGATTAAGCCAATTTCTACTTTTTCAGGATTAGAGATATATAAATGGTTAAGAGAGTTGTCAAGTCTTTATCCTCCATCTACAAACAAGGGCATGCCAAAATATCAGGTAAGGTACTTTGATCTGATTTAAATCCATGCATTCATATACATTCATGCAATACGTCTATCCATTCATGCAATTAAGCTCAGCTCCAGATTCCCAAAATATTTATTATCTGTCATAGCTTTGAAAAAATGTAGCTAGATAAGCACTTTAAAAGCTGGAGTGTATTGCAGACACCCTTGCCCCAAATATGCCAGACTACTACTATTTGACATAACATGAGTTACATTTTAGGCTTCTGTTACTAGACCTTCAAAATGGGCCTCTCGTGTCTCACACTGGCAACTTTTCCCTCTGATTTAACATCTACCATGTTCTTAATGGGTTCAATACGTAGGTTAAATCAAATCCACTGGGGTCCAGAATGATTGAGTCCCTCGATGGAGATGATCAAAAAAATACTGTATCAAATAAATAATACAAATACTGAGCTGTATTGTATGGTCCAAAAGAGAAAACAAATATATTATTTTATACTAATACAATTGTGCTGAAAAATAGGTGTTGTTTAACAATTAATACAAAAAACCCTTAAGAAGGTAGGGGTGAAAATGATTGGATTCTCTGTTTCCACCGTCCCTGTTTCCACCGTCCCTGTTTCCACCGTCCGCTTGCGAGGATAACAACATTGAGCCTTTTTCTCAAATGTTTTATGAAATTGGAGAACACTTTGGGAGGGGTCTTAGACCATTCCTCCATACAGAATCTTTCCAGATCCTTGATATCATTTGTCTGCCCTTATGGACTTGCCTTCTTCAATTCAAACCACAGCTTTTCAATGGGGTTCAAGTCTGGAGACTGAGATGATAATTGCAAAATGGAATGAAACGGGTAAACCTACCTGAATTTGTCCAATAGAAACTCTCATTTGCAACTGTTTGGACATCCTAGCTCAGCTAGATGCAGGAAAGAGTGTTTGAGGCAATATTGAATGTGTCACTATCTGTCACCTACCTTATAAACTTTAATTCGTAGGCTAGGTTGTAGCAACCTCATGATGGGTATAGGGAAAATTTGAGTATCATATAGTAGACTAAACCTATTGATGCTACATTGAGCTGGGTGAATGGAACATGAATGACAGTCATTCAATACGCTTTAATAGAAATAAGGCCATGCTGATAAATCAAAAATGTTTTCCTCCCAAATATTAAATAGCACTGACTGCCACTGATGTTTAAATAAAATCAGTAAGGGCTTATATTTGTTTTTCTTGTCAAATGTATCACCATATGCCTAAAACTATCCTGGAAATAGATGACGTGTAAGTAGCCTTACCTCACATTCTTATTTTTCTGTCACAGTTGTGTCTTTAGTCACAGTAGGACACAAGGTCGGAAAACGATTTCAAACTGAAAACAAATAATTGCTCTTATTGGACACGTTCACATGCAGCAACTTTTCTGTTTCAAAACGTTTTGTCCCATTTGCTCCTACTGAACACGGCTCCGGTTTCCATTTAGAAGTGGGTAATGTCCTTTCTTTTCCTTCTACGCAGCCTTTGTAGCCAAAAGTGTTGACGAGTGATGCCGTATAAGTGTTCACTATAAGAAATGACGAGAATTCAGAATACTGCCTCTCTCTAAGGGAATTGAGTCAACTGACCCAACAGGTCATGTTATTGTAGGTAGCACACTTTCGTTGGCACTAATGAATCCAACGAAAATGTGAATTTGATATTTCCCCCGAGCTATTAAGATTAGTGAAGCGATATCAGGGTACTGTATTTGTGCTTGAGCTCTCTGTGATTTTGATATGTTATTTCTCTCATGTTGACTCTGATAGATCTTTACTCAGGTCTAGATGATTGAAAAGGTTTAGACCAATAAACCTCTTCAACCAGATTAGAATATCCTCATGTATTAACACTTTACATAACCATGTTCTTATCCCTGTGTAAATATTTCTGTAAGTACAGTATAGTAAAGAGCATCAGGCCTACTCATTGTTTTACTGTATTACAACAGTATACCTAATGTAAACCTTAGCCCTACCCCAAACCCATACCATAATCCTACTTACAGTGCGAGTACATTGTAACAATAAGTCATGACAATAGCATTTACCCTGGACTCTGTGTACACTTACTGTTATTAATTACAGCGAGTCCTAAGAGCACTGTAATGTAAAGTATGACCCCCTTGTTTTCTTGATGATGGGGTAGGGGTAGGCCTACTGCTGGCTAAAGTTATATGTTACCCCCTAGAGATAGATCTCTATGATGTGTATGGCGGGTAACACCTTGACCAAACCGGGCCTGCGCGTGCGGTATCGTGTGCATGTTGATTTTGTCAGTCCCCACCAGACGCATTCATGACACGTAGGTTAAAATAGCAAAAGCAACTGTGAACCAACTATATTCATTTGGGGACAGGTTGAAACACACATTAAACATTCATGGACATGTGGCTAGCTTGCTGTTGCTAACTAATTTGTCCTGGGAGGTGAACATTGGGTTGTTATTTTACCTTAACCTGTGTGTCATGAATGGGCCTTTTTGTTGTTGGATCTTTGTATAATTTTGACCTCGAGTCTCTACTCTGACAATTAATCCACAGTTAAAGGGGAAACCTACTAAGTTAGTTTCTAGTTAATTTTCTATGAATAAGCTCTCACCCACGTGGGTTAGTATTCTCCTGAAAACCAATGAGTAGATGGGAGAGGCAGTACTTGCAGCACGTCTAGCGTCTCAAATATAATACATGTTTTATTTTAGCGCCTGGCTATGCAGATGCCTGTGAGCAGTTTGGATGAAATGATGGAATAACATATACTGTACATTTATTTTGCAATGATCGTGCACGCGATATGGCTGGTCTAGTCAGGGTGTAACATGCAATATAGGCTTGTATTATGTATATGTCAAGTGTGGGATGTACAGAGTGGCATGTTATAGACACTTTGAATGAATTAGGCTGTTTGAAAAGGTTTGAATGAGGGGTGTGCTGATTAGTCGGACAAAACAAGTAACGGATATGGGCAATTTTCTGGATCCGTTTGTGAGCCGAGTATTGTTTGTATTCGGGTGCCAGCAAGCATCTTTCTCATGTCAGTCAGTCACGGAGTTTCTAAACCATACTGTACTGTCTTTGTGTCCAGCCTATAGACAGAAACTAAAACAGGAAGCTCCCGCTCTCAGGTCTGTTCAACATTGGTCCGACCAATCTGATTCCACGCTTCAAGATTGCTTCGATCACGTGCATTGCTTCAAACAACAACATTGATGAATACGCTGATTCGGTGAGCGAGTTCATTAGCAAGTGCATTGGCGATGTCGTACCCACAGCAACTATTAAAACATTCCCCAACTAGAAACCGTGGATTGATGGCAGCATTCGCGCGAAACTGAAAGCGCGGACCACTGCTTTTAACCAGGGCAAGGTGACCGGAAACATGACCGAATACAAACATTGTAGCTATTCCCTCTGCAAGGCAATCAAACAAGCTAAGCGTCAGTTTAGAGACAAAGTAGAGTTGCAATTCAACGGCTCAGACACAAGAGGTATGTGGCAGGGACTACAGTCAATCCCGGATTACAAAAAGAAAACCAGCTGGCTGGTGTGTTTACGGACATATTCAATCAATACTTATCCCAGTCTGCTGTTCCCACATGCTTCAAGAGGGCCACTATTGTTCCTGTTCCCAAGGGAGAGGGAGAGGGAGAAGTAGAGGGAGCACCCCCCAATCCACATTGACGGGACAGTAGTGGAGAGGGTAGAAAGTTTTAAGTTCCTCGACATACACATCACGGACAAACTGTAATGGTCCACCCACACAGACAGCGTGGTGAAGAAGGCGCAGCAGCGCCTCTTCAACCTCATTAGGCTTAGAAATTTGGCTTGTCACCAAAAGCACTCACACATTTTTACAGATGCACAATCGAGAGCATCCTGTCAGGCTGTATCACCGCCTGGTACGGCAACTGCTCCGCCCACAACCGTAAGGCTCTCCAGAGGGTATTGAGGTCTGCACAGCGCATCACCGGGGGCAAACTACCTGCCCTCCAGGACACCTACACCACCTGATGTCACAGGAAGGCCATAAAGATCATCAAGGACAACAACCACCCGAGCCACTGCCTGTTCACCCCGCTATCATCCAGAAGGCGAGGTCAGTACAGGTGCATCAAAGCAGGGACCGAGAGACTGAAAAACAGCTTCTATCTCAAGGCCATCAGACTGTTAAACAGCCACCACTAACATTGAGTGGCTGCTGCCATACATGTAAAAAATGTATCACTAGCCACTTTAAACAATGCCACTTAATATAATGTTTACATACCCTACCCATACCCTATTACTCATCTCATATGTATATACTGTACTCTATACCATCTACTGCATCTTGCCTATGCCGCTCTGTACCATCAGTCATTCATATATCTTTATGTACATATTCGTCATCCCTTTACACTTGTGTGTATAAGGTAGCTGTTGTGAAATTGTTAGGTTCGATTACTCGTTGGTTATTACTGCATTGTCGGAACTAGAAGCAGAAGCATTTCACTACACTCACATTAACATCTGCTAACCATGTGTATGTAACAAATACAATTGGATTAGATTCATGTGTGAGGTTCTACGTGGTCGAAATACCTTAACTGGCTCGTTTGCCTGTGTGTAAAGAGAAGGGCGGTCTGTACATTTATCCTGCTGCTTTGATTGGATCGATTGAAAGTTGTTTCTCCATCCACTCACTTCATAATTTCACCCGATCACTTTTCCTTGTATGTGGTCTGATAATTTAGATTGCTGCTGCCTGCTACTATGATAAATCACATGGCAAGGACGTTTACTATGAAACTATCAATGTGCATAATATCTAACAAGCGGGGCAAGTGTAGGGAAAATTTTAACCGGTGATGCACATTCTGACCGAGTGAAAGCGAACTTGGCTGCCTGCTGCAAGTTGAAGGCACACAGACCCACCCCTCTGCACGCTGCTCCAAATCTGCAGGTTTTTTTGCAGTGAGAATGTGCAGTGAGTTATTTTGCCAACATCTAATTAGGCATATTAAAACACTTATGTATCACCCGATCCGACTATCAACTGTCAACTTGCGGATACGATTCCGAATACGAGTATGGCCATGTCGGCACACCCAGAGTTTGAATCCTAAGCAGCCTGCCTACACATAGTTTGAAGTACAATAGACAAACATAGCTACTGTAGCAGGTCAAAGCTGTGTGCTGGAAAACCTTGGTAGAGCATGGGTGGAGTAGTTATAGTGGTGCTCATGAATTTCCTTTCTTTTTCGACCAATGCCTACTTCTCTGCCATCACTATCACCTCATAATGCACTCGAGAGCATTTATAAGCGCATGATAACGTACTGACAAGATACACAGCGGCACGCCCCTAATTAAGTCGGTGGCACACAGCCACATGCGTGCAGTTCCTTGTTGCTAGAACGTGCAGTTCCTTGTTGCTATGTATAAGACCGTGTAATAAGATTATCTGAACCTAGTCGGGATGCCAAATTTCTCCCCACAACACTACCTCGCTCAATCACATTTCCTCTGCCAAAGAGGTGATGATGAGGGAAGTAGAGATGTCAAGTCGCCTAGCAGACATGTTTGGAGGCCTGTAGAATCAATGTATGGTACATGCAGCTCTAGCCTAGAGAATGGGAGATCTTGGATAAACATGATACGATCGAAAGAAAGCAGGATGAATAAAACCAATTCCTTGGCCTATTCCCTTCCCCTAGCCCCCACGTCTTCAGTTTTTTTCAGATCTGATTGAGTGGATAAGTGCATCCGGTTGCTTCCCAGTCAAAATAGTTCGGAAGAGTTTGCATTTATAATGTAGAAAGTTTGATGTTTTTGTTCATTATGGACTTCGGTAAGGATTTTTTTTACTCTTTAGGCACACAATTGTTTTTTATTGAGGCAAGCCTAAGTCGCTAGCCAAAGTCTATGCCCCTTCGTTGGTGACTGGTCAATAGTATGGATTTTTCAATAAAGACTTTGTTTTCATTCAATGAGAGACAGGTCATTTCCATGCAAATTTTTTCATTGAGAAATACTATACCAAACTAAGATCTCCTCTGCAAAAACTTCCAAATTATTGACAGATTTCTTGAGTTATCTTATATTAATTATGACTGTTTTGAGGAAGTGGCTATGGCGTCTCAAAATGGACAAATAGTACTATTGCAGCTTTTTAATAATTTGTCAAGTGAAGGTCTTTTAAAGGTGTATGCGAGCACACTCGTTTGGAACTCGGCTAGGCGCCAGCCGAATTGAAGCATGCTGATGCCTTAAGTCAGCAATGTGATGGTGGCGATTCCCTCTAGTCTTTTGCAATGGTCTTATGGGAGCTTCGACCATAAGGCTTACTTAATCTTACACCTATCCAGTTCCTTCCGGTCTGAAACACCAAAGGTGTAGGGGGTTGTTTTCATTTCAGACAGGGCTTTTCTTTAGGCCATTTATTAGAAAGCATTTAGGGGGAGCTGGCACAGTGGTAACATTGTACTAGGTTTGGGCGCTATACTGTATATACCGAATACCGGGGTATGAACAACTCTGAACAGTTAATTTTGAGATGTGTCTGTTACTTGAGCTCTGTGAGGCATTTATTTGAGCTGCAATATCTGAGGCTGGTAACTCTAATGAACTTATCCTCTGCAGCAGAGGTAACTCTGGGTCTTCCTTTCCTGTGGCGGTCCTCATGAGATCCGGGTTCATCATAGCGCTTGATGGTTTTTGCGACTGCACTTGAAGAAACTGACAAAGTAATGATGAACTGTCGTTTCTCTTTGCATTTTTGAGCTGTTCTTGCCACAATATGGACTTTTACCAAATAGGGCTATCTTCACTCACCTTCTACCTTGTCACAACACAACTGATTGGCTCAAACACATTAAGAGGGAAATAAATTCCATAAATTAACTTTTAACAAGGCATACCTGGTAATTGGAAAAGCATTCTAGGTGACTACCACATTTAACACTTTTTTTGGTTACTACATGATTCCATATGTGTTATTTCATAGTTTCATAGTCAAAATAAAAAGAAACCCTTGAATGAGCAGGTGTGTCCAAACTTTTGACTGGTACTGTAAGTAAGTTGCTGAATGAATAAGGTCACGGCGCATCATATTGTTTTAGCTTTCTGCAGTGTTTGAGAGGTCAAAAACCTTTGCATGAGTTATCTGTACAGCTGCCACTGCAGCTTGATTTCCTTGTGTTTTTTTCTCCTCTCAGTTCTGGGCCCATATGCTCCTCCCCTATCTTCTCCGAGCAGAGCAGGCAGGCCCTTTGTCCTAGCGACTCCCAGACTCCAAACAGAAACAGTGTGTACCCAGTACTGTTCTTCCGTCAGACAAGCTTGCCTCAAAACTTTGTTCATTTTCACAGTGTATCTCATTCACACTCACCAAAAATGACATTTGGTAGCTCCTACCTATATATGTATAATCTACCTATAATGTATAGCTGGATTGCCTGTCTTTGCAATTTGTTAATTTTCGTTTATGCTCGTTAACATATTTAGCTAGCAGCCTCCATGGAAATTCCCCATTATTTGTGCACAATTTGTTAGCATTCTTGCAGTAGACTGCCAATGGGATTTTTGTGAAAAGTGAAATCAGTGAAATCAAACAGCTGGTCGAGCTGTCATGTGACCGAATGCATTCGCGTGTCACTACGGAGTTTTGGTTCCTGACTCAAAAGGAATATACCCTGGCGTCTCCCTCTGAGCATTAATGCCACGTTCAAGACAACTGGGAACTCTGGGAAAAAACATGCTAAGACTGGGAAAAAACATGCTAAGACCTAAGACTGGGAAAAAACATGCTAAGACTGGGAAAAAACATGCTAAGACTGGGAAAAATCCTTTTATGAACGGTCATCCAACTGAATTCTTTCTGGAGCCCTGACTTTCTGACCTGAAGACCACTGATGTCATGATTTGATCTCGTATTTTTCTCAGTTGTTTTGAAAGCACGACGTAACATGCATCAAGCACACCCATCTCAGCACACCCATCTCAGCACACCCATCTCATTAGTGGTGGTGAGATAAGATACATTATGTCAGACTCATTTGTAATTGACTGTCGTAGTCCCACATTAAAATTGTGTGATGGTGAGTTGAGAAGACAATCAGAAATACTGTTAGAATGTTTTTCTATTGACTGCCCTAGCCCCAAATAAACAAAGTCAACATTGGTTGTTAATTGTGTAATACTTTTCACATGGTTGGGGTCGCAAGAATTTTCAAAATAGGGTCGTAGGCCAAAAAGCTGGACAACCAGAGCTGAACCCAGAACAGTAGCCGAGGGCATTGTAATGCAGGCTCACGTTCCAGCCATTCACAGCCACAACAATGGCAGGTTGTGTACGAGGGTCGAGCAGTCGTGTTGGTACAGTCTATTAGCTTTCTGTCCACCCTGCGACAGCAGTACAGTGATCCAACCCACCCCCTCCATGACCACTGTAACTGGTTACTTCCTCCTCTCCCATATGTAACCGTTTAGGCCTCCTATAGAGCTACCCTTTATTTGACACAGAAAGCTGGGCTTTTGTGTGAGTGTTTGCCATATGCTGTATATAGTGCACGTAATGGCGCGTTAAGGTCCACCTATTAGTGTTGGGCACACGTTGAAATGATGGTTCGAACACTCGACACGTCACAGGTAAAGCATACTGTGTGTAAGTATAGCCGGGCTAGTCATGTAGAATAATGTGACTTCTTGGAAACGCATTGCATGCAGGGCCCAACAATGGGTTGAGAAAAAGGAGAAACCCACCTGGCTTGGTTTGGTCCCTGTATGAGTTAGAATGAGTGAGTTAGTATGAGTTAGTTACATTGTAAATAGTATGAGTGAGTAAGTATGAGTTAGTTACATTGTAAATAGTATGAGTGAGTAAGTATGAGTTAGTTACATTGTAAATAGTATGAGTGAGTAAGTATGAGTTAGTTACATTGTAAATAGTATGAGTGAGTAAGTATGAGTTAGTGGAAATAGAATGCTTTTGTATCCGGCCATAATGATGATACAAAGAAGGTGTTACAACATCATTACCTGCAGGTGATTGAGGCATAGTACACGTTGCCAAGGTTTGTATTTTTGGGTTTTGGTTATGTAACTGGGACCAGAGCTAAGTGCTTACACACCCACGTCACCCACATGTCTGTTGTCTGTCAGGTCCTGTCCTTGCTAGTTGTGTGTGTGTGTGTGTGTGTGTGTGTGTGTTTGCGAGAGAGCGATAGCACTTAATCACTCCCGAGCTCTGGAGAGACAGGGCTGTGTGTGTGTGTGTGCGGGGGGAGGTTGTGTGTGTGCGTCTAAGCGGGCCTCTCCTTGCCTCTTCGTCTTTCCCCTCTCCAGAGTCCAGCAAGGGACCCAGCAAAAGGGCAGGCCGCCCCGGCCTCTCTCGCTTCGCAGTGGGGCCTGGAGAGGGGTGTGTGTGTGGAGACCAAGGTTATTATAGTAAATGTGAACTGAAACAAATCATTTTGGGGGGCGAAAAACAGTTTATTAAAATAAAATAATGAAGAAAATAGCTTATCTTCAAAAACGAAATAAAATAAAAAACATAATAAATTCTGTTTAGTTGTGCAGAAATCCAGTAGGGTTTTCTAGCATTTTTTTATTATGGGGTTTTTGATCTTCTGGCGGGTAAATGCTGCCAGTAAGATGGCGATGTTTCAAGTAGGCCTAGCTTGTGCATCACTACCACTAGCTAGTAGTTAATAATTGGGTGAGGGAGGAGCATGAGCGTGAACCATAGGCCGGAACAATGGTTGTAGCAGCAAATTTTCTTCTTGTTCGTTGGAATAATGTGTAGAATTGTAGGAAATTAGCTTTTAAAACGGCAAAATATGACAATGGAGGTTGTATGACAGAGGGAAATGAAGGAGAGAGGAAGTGAGCGTGAAATCAGAGGACAGGACTAGACTAGTGTCTCACTCACCAAGTACTCTTTTAGTCCAAATGCAATTCTGCAACTTAACAAATGTTGGACTAATTGCACTTTTTTTTAAACCTTTATTTAACCAGGCAAGTCAGTTAAGAACAAATTCTTATTTTCAATGACAGCCTAGGAACAGTGGGTTAACTGCCTGTTCAGGGGCAGAACGACAGATTTGTACCATGTCAGCTCGGGGATTTGAACTTGCAACCTTCCGGCTACTAATCCAACGCTCTAACCACTAGGCTACCCTGCCGCCCCTTAGCACTGGTACTATGAAATTGCACTTACCCTGCCTATTTTTTTGTAAATATCCTTTGCTATTTATTTGCCATTTTTCAATGTTATATGTTTTATGACTGCTGCAAGATGAATTGTGGACATTTGAGGACATTCAAGTTTTCTGAATCACTGGTGTCTATCCAGGCCTATTCTGTTGTTCCAGTTTCTCTCTTTTCCCCCATCAGTCGATCACTGTCTTTAGGGTTTCTTTCCTGTATCCCCTCCCTCTTTCTGACACTTCTATCCCTGTTTTTATGTAGTCCTTTCTTATTTTCTCTCTGTTTGCTTCTGTTTCCGACTCTTTCTCGCCGTTTCTCCCCCTCCCCCACATCTCTTCGCCTTGTAAAGTTGCTTATTTCTCTCTCTCTCTCTCTCACGCGCTCTCTGTCTCTCTCTCTCTCTCTCTCTCTCCCTCTCTCTCGCTCTCTCTCTCTCTCTCTCTCCCTCCCTCTCTCTCTCTCACGCCCTCTCTGTCTCTCTCTCTATCCCTCTCTCACGCGCTCTCTCTCTCCCTCTCTCTCTCTCCCTCTCTCTCACGTGCTCTCTGTCTCTCTCGCCATCCCTCTCTCTCTATCCCTCTCTCTTTCCATGGAGAGGGTCATTCCAGGTCTGATTTGTTTTATGTCTGTTCTGTACTTGTATTGACCCAGCCAGAGATGCAGTAAAACACATCGCCTTGTGTTTTCTCTTGCTCTGTCTCTCGCTCTCTCTCGTTCCTTTTCGGAATTTCTTGGCAGTCGGGAGCCATTTCTGAGCCATTTTTGGTATTGCGTCATGTGATGTGATAGGGAGGCAGCCGCTCATTGGGCTCCGTCGTTTCGGAGAAGGCCCCCTTCTCTCTCACTCCACCAGCATTCCACCCTCTCGTTTTTCCAGATTTGTTATATGTCTGGATGTGATTCCGTCTCCGACTTTTGTGTGTCGGGATGTGGTCCGTAAGCTCATTGCTGACATTCTTGAGACATGATGCCGTGAAGTTTTATTCCTTCTCTTTCCTGCTTGTCTGTGAGCAGTTAAGGCAAATTATCACTTTTAGAAATTCCTCTCTGCATCCTTCACCCCCTTCCCCTTCTCATTAAGTTAGTGCAAATGATCACTTTTAGAAATTCCTCTCTGCATCCTTCTCTCCCTTCCCCTTCTCATTAAGTTAGTGCAAATGATCACTTTTAGAAATTCCTCTCTGCATCCTTCTCTCCCTTCCCCTTCTCATTAAGTTAGGGCAAATGATCACTTTTAGAAATTCCTCTCTGCATCCTTCTCTCCCTTCCCCTTCTCATTAAGTTAGGGCAAATGATCACTTTTAGAAATTCCTCTCTGCATCCTTCTCTCCCTTCCCCTTCTCATTAAGTTAGGGCAAATGATCACTTTTAGAAAATCCTCTCTGCATCCTGCACAATATATATTTCTGCACAATATATATTTCACAAATTATATTCCATCTAAAAATGTCAAAAGTTTAACATTTTTTAAATAATTATACATTTCTATTTTCGCATTTTGAATTACATTTATCAAAAACTCATATACAGTACCAACAATACATTGTGGCTTTGACATGAAGAAAGAAACAGCCTGCTGGTGGCTTCGGTGATGGAGTGAATCGGATAAGTAGGTACTAAAGTACCCAAAAAGTTTTGTCATGTTATTTTGCTAGTAGATGATAACAATCAAAGATAGCCAGCTATCTAAGTGTACCGGTCCATGCAAAATGAACTGGCCCACTCGGGTCTAGCATGCAATAAGCTAGCAAGCTACAACAGCTCCATCAACATTGCCCGTTTTGCAGAAATGAATGGTCAAATACAAATCTGATTCATGTAATTGTTTATTTCAAGGTATGTCTTTATTTTAGTTGAACTGCCTGATCTTCATTGGCCAATATAACTTGTAGGATATCATGGTAGCCAATGTTTGTGTTATCCATTATACCTGGATTTACTATTACTGCTGCTAGTAACGTTAGCACTCAGGTTAGCATGTGGGTAGCAATAGCTACCATCAGCTAACAACAGAATTTTAGCCAGTTTGGTCATAAGCGTTCAATGTCTACTATGATGGTAAAGGTTTAGGAGAAATGCTGATGTGCTGAACTGCTAATGAGTGATGTGTTTCAAGGCTTCTAGGGGTAAGCCAGCAGGGGTGTAAAAGGTTGCCAAACTAAAAGCCTGTGCGCTGTATAAGTGATACAGATATTTTTAGCAGATACAGAATAAAGAAATCCCAGGATACGGTCATTCAGAGTGCCCCTTCCTTGCCTCCTTATCTCCTTTATTGCTTGACCACAAGCCTGGAACGACTGGATAGGTGAAACCAATGGCTAGTTTCCCTTTACCTGTCCTTTATATGCTCAGTAACAATAAAGAGACAAGGAAATTAGGTATTTTGTGAGGGTTGGAACACTGCCATGGTCAGTTTTGAGCTTGCCCACAACTATACTGCTCTACTCTTTGCAATAGGAGCTTGCAACAGTTCCAATGGCTAGAAGATACAGCGAACAGCAACAATGTTTGGAAATGTACACACCTCCGTACAAGATTCAAACCACCATGCACCCCTGATTTATTGACCGTGTTAAATTGGTTGAAATTGTGGGAGTGCATCTACCGTTTTCATTGAATGTCTTCAGGTGTTTGATATACTACTTTTCAGTTTTAGCATAAATACAGCACCTAGACTAAAGTCTATTAGTTGACCATTTTAAAGGGATTGCATGAGTTTTAAAGGGATAGTTCATCCGTTAGTCAAAGTTTGTCAGATGTTTACAAAAGTGGTCCTAGGTGTAGCTGAACGCTAACCTGTTATTGCCATCTGTTGTGTAGGCCTATATGATCCTGCTATTTGTGTTAGGAGACATGGAAACTAAGGAAATGATCAAGGTTGGCCTAATTATATCTAATGTCATCTAATTTCATCTAATTAGATGGTGTCAAACGTTCTCATTCATTTTGTAATGAGACATGCATGTCGCAGGACCTACAATACTGATGGTGCAACAAGCATCCTTTCCTGGACCTTTTCTTGAGGTATGAAAACATCAACGATGTCACATTTCTGGATGAACAAACCCTTTACTTCCTCCAAGAGTAGAATTCTCGCCTACAAACACCACCACTGCCTGGTGTTGTTCAATAATTCAGTACGATAGTTAGGCTCTATAGTAATATGGCTTACATAATGTAATAAATTATTGGTTCTCACAGTCCCCGTTGCTGGTAATGAACAGTGTTTAAGTGTTGGTCTAGGTTCAGATGTCCCGTGAGTCCCATGTCCTCCAGAGCTCAAAGTATCACAGCAGAGTGCTTATCTAGGATCAGTCTTTTAGAACATAATTCATTAAATTAGGCTATAGGGACAGGGAGGACCTTATCCTAGATCAGCACTTCTACTCTGTCACTGTTTTTCAGTACCAGCACAGATCATCTTTGAAAACATCCAACTGATCCGGATACAGTTCCTAATATGCTTCCGGATACCATTCCTTAGTCTTGGCCATGGACAATTATGCATCATTATGGTTGTGACTCATGCATGTTATTTCAGTAATTTGAATGAAGAAATCAGAAGCGGAGAGGATGAGTCACTCTGTCGCAAGCTCTTCTTTCCTGTCGACTAGTTAGTCGGTGCTGCTAGATTGACTACCTGGGCCTGGGGTGTATTCAACTGAGTTCAATGGTTCAGAATGTTGCTTTTACCACCCACTCCAAATGGAACGTTGTGGTCAGGTTTACGGAAGGGAAAGGGAATACCTAGTCAGTTGCACAACACTGCATTCAACTGAAATGTGTCTTCCAGGTGCTGCCTAAATTTATGTCCACGTCATCGGCGCCCAAGGAGCAGTTGTTGTTTGGTGTTAAATAGTGGTGGAAAAATGTGTTGTTTGGTGTTAAATACTGGTGGAAAAGGTTGATGTTTGGTGTTAAATAGTGGTGGAAAAGGTACCCACTGGTCATACTTGAGTAAAAGTAAAGATACCTTAATAGACAATGACTCAAGTAAAAGTGAAAGTCACCCATTAAAATGCTACTTGAGTAAAAGTCTAAAAGTATTTGGTTTAAACTATACTTAAGTATCAAAAGTAAATGTAATTGCTAAACTATACTTAAATATCAAAAGTAAAAGTAGAAATCATTTAAAATTCCTTGCAGACGGCAACGTTTATCTTTAAAAAACGTTAAAAAATAAAGATTGACGGATAGCCGGGGCACGCTCCCAACAATTTACAAACAAAGCAGACCAGAGGCAGTAGAGATGAACAGGGAAGTTCTCTTGATAAGTGCGTGAAATTTATAATGTTCCTGTCCTGTTAAGCATTCAAAATGCAACAAGTACTTTTGGGTGTCAGGGAAAATGTATGAAATAAAAAGTACATGATTTTCTTTCTGAATATAGTGAAGTAGAAGTAAAAGTTGTCAAAAATATAAATAGTAAAGTTAAGTACACATACCCCCAAAAACTACTTAAGTAGTACTTTAAAGTATTTTAACTAAGGTACTTCACAACACTGGGGTTAAATGCCTTGCTCATGGGAAGAATGGAATATTTTTCCACCTTCCCTGCTCAGAATGTTGCACATAGAAATAGAAAGAGTAGACCTGATGTTATGGCTAATTCTACATGACGGAACATCACTTCTGTTCTACAAAACATATTTCTATGTGAATGTTGCACACTTCTGAACAGACCCCTGTTTTTTCAGATGTCCTTCATTTTGTAACTTTCACCACCCACTTGAAATCTCATGTTGTATGCGATTTTGCTCTCTAGCACATAGTTATAGTGAGCAAAATACAAGCGGGCTGTCATGTGCCTTTTACTGAGGAATGGCTTCCGTCTGGAAACTACCATAAAGGCATGCTTGGGGGAGTGCTGCAGAGATGGTTGTCCTTCTGGAATGTTCTCCCATCTCCACAGAGGAACTCTAGAGCTTTGACAGAGTGACCTTCAGGTTCTTGGTTACCTCCCTGACCAAAGCCCTTCTCCCCCGATTGCGATTGCTCAGTTGGGCGGGCGGCCAGCTCTAGGAAGAGTCTTGGTGGTTCCAAACTTCTTCTATTTAAGAATGATGGAGGCCACTGTGGGGACCTTCAATGCCACAGAAATGTTTTGGTACCTTTCCTCAGATCTGTGCCTCGACACAATCCTGTCTCGGAGCTCTACGGACAATTCCTTCAACCTCATGGCTTGGTTTTTGCTCTGACATGCACTGTCAACTGTGGGACCTGATATAGATAGGAGTATGCCTTTCCAAACATGTCCAATCAATTTAATTTACTATAGGTGGACTCCAATCAAGTTGTAGAAACATGATCAGTGGAAACAGGATGCATCTGAGCTCAATTTCGAGTCTCATAGCAAAGTGTCTGAATACTTATGTAAATAAGGTATTTATGTTTTTTTTCTGTACAGTCAGGGTACACTATGGCCGGATTGGCCAGGGTGTGGAAAAAGAGACCTCTGTCTGCATCGCATTCCATCAACTCACATCACACACACACCACAAGACCAGTCCCATCACATCACACACACACCACAAGACCAGTCCCATCACATCACACACACACCACAAGACCAGTCCCATCACATCACACACACACCACAAGACCAGTCCCATCACATCACACACACACCGCAAGACCAGTCCCATCACATCACACACACACACCGCAAGACCAGTCCCATCACATCCCACACACCGCAAGACCAGTCCCATCACATCACACAAATCAAAGCAAATTTATTACATCAGCTGATCATATGATAGGTAGGTCATATGATTGAGTAGTCTTCAGTAAAGACTTAAAATTAAAGGTTGAGACCGAGTCTGCGTCTCTCATGGGTAGGCAGACCATTCCATAAAAATGGAGCTCTATAGGAGAAAGCCCTGCCTCCAGCTGTTTGCTTAGAAATTCTAGGGACAATTAGGATGCTTGTGACCGTAGCGTACGTGTAGGTATGTACGGCAGGACCAAATCGGAAAGATGGGTAGGAGCAAGCCCATGTAGTGCTTTGTAGGTTAGCAGTAAAACCTTGAAATCAGCCCTTGCCTTAACAGGAAGCCGGTGTAGGGAGGCTAGCACTGGAGTAATATGATACATTTTTTTGGTTCTAGTCAGGATTCTAGCAGCCGTATTTAGCACTAACTGAAGTTTGTTTAGTACTTTATCCAGGTAGCCGGAAAGTAGAGCATTGCAGTAGTCTAACCTAGAAGTAACAAAAGCATGGATTCATTTTTCTGCATCATTTTTGAACAGAAAGTTTCTGATTTTTGCAATGTTACGTAGATGGAAAAAAAGCTGTCCTTGAAATAGTCTTGATATGCTCGTCAAAAGAGAGATCAGGGTCCAGAGTAATGCCGAGGTCCTTCACAGTTTTATTTGAGACGACTGTACAGCCATCAAGATTAATTGTCAGATTCAACAGAAGATCTCTTTGTTTCTTGGGACCTAGAACAAGCATCTCCGTTTTGTCCAAGTTTAAAAGTAGAAAGTTTGCAGCCATCCACTTCCTTATTACTGAAACACAGGCTTCTAGCGGGGGCAATTTTAGGGCTTCACCATGTTTCATTGAAATGTACAGCTGTGTGTCATCCGCATAGCATTGAAAGTTGACATTTTGTTTTTGAATATATAGTGAAAACAATAGTGGTCCTAAAACGGAACCTTGCGGAACACCGAAATGTACAGTTGATTTGTCAGAGGACAAACCATTCACAGAGACAAACTGATATCTTTCTGACAGATAAGATCTAAACCAGGCCAGAACTTGTCCGTGTTGACCGATTTGGGTTTCCAATCTCTCCAAAAGACTGTGGTGATTGATGGTATCAAAAGCAGCACTAAGGTCTAGGAGCACGAGGACAGATGCAGAGCCTCGGTCTGACGCCATTAAAAGGTCATTTACCACCTTCACAAGTGCAGTCTCAGTGCTATGATTGGGTCTAAAACCAGACTGAAGCGTTTCGTATAGATTGTTTGTCTTCAGGAAGGCAGTGAGTGCAACAGCTTTTTCTAATATTTTTGAGAGGAATGGAAGATTCCATATAGGCCGATAGTTGTTTATATTTTCTGGGTCAAGGTTTGGCTTTTTCAAGAGAAGCTTTATTGCTGCCACTTTTAGTGAGTTTGGTACACATCCGGTGGATAGAGAGACGTTTATTATGTTCAACATAGGAGGGCCAAGCACAGGAAGTGCTTTCAGTAGTTTAGTTGGAATAGGGTCCAGTATGCAGCTTGAAGGTTGAGGCCATGATTATTTTCATCATTGTGTCAAGAGATATAGTAGTAAAACACTTGAGTGTCTCTCTTGATCCTAGGTCCTGGCAAAGTTGTGCAGACTCAGGACAACTGAGCTTTGGAGGAATACGCAGATTTAAAGAGGAGTTCGTAATTTGCTTTCTAATGATCATGATCTTTTCCTCAAAGAAGTTCATGAATGTATTACTCCTGAAGTGAAAGCCATCCTCACTTGGGGAATGCTGCTTTTTAGTTAGTTTTGCGACAGTATCAAAATAGAAATTCGGATTGTTCTTATTTTCCTCAATTAATTTGGAAAAATAGGATGATCGAGCAGCAGTGAGGGCTGCACGGTACTGTCTTTCCAAGCTAGTCGGAAGACTGGTGCAGAGCCATTTCCTTTCCAATTATCTGGAAGCTTTCTTCAGTGCTACGGTATTTTCTGTATACCAGGGAGCTAGTTTCTTATGACAAATGTTTTTAGTTTTTAGGGGTTTAACTGCATCTAGGGTATTGCACAAGGTTAAATTGAGTTCCTCAGTTAGGTGGTTAACTGATTTTTGTCCGTTGACGTCCTTGGGTAGGCAGAGGGAGTCTGGAAGGGCATCTAGGAACCTTGGGGTTGTCTGAGAACTTATAGCACGACTTTTGATGCTCCTTGGTTGGGGTCTGAGCAGATTATTTGTTGCGATTGCAAACGTAATAAAATGTGTGCAAACTCACACATCTCACACACCGCAAGTCAAGTCCCATCACATCACACACACCGCAAGTCAAGTCCCATCACATCACACACACCGCAAGTCAAGTCCCATCACATTAAACACACATCACACACACAGCAAGACAAGTCCCATCACATCACACACACCGCAAGACCAGTCCCATCACATCACACACACCATCACACACACCGCAAGACCAGTCCCATCACATCACATACACCGCAAGACAAATCACATCACACACACCATCACACACACTGCAAGACAAGTCCCATCACATCACACACACCATCACACACACTGCAAGACAAGTCCCATCACATCACACACACCATCACACACTGTTTGTCCTCTTCACTACTCTATTCCCTTATGCTGTTGGCCCACAGGTCCTTTTCCTGGGCTGCCTCTAGCTTCTGCTCTGTATCTGCTTTGGGCACACTGGGGCTTTGTGACACACAATGTCACTGAGACAAGGAGGTCACCACCGCTCCCTCACCCTCTCCGTTTCTCTCTTTGATTTGAATTTTCTCTATATATTTTTTCCCTCTCTATCTATACTACTCCATCTCTGTTTCACTCTGTTTGCCTCCAACACCTGTCTTTCTCTTGTTAGTTTTTGTTTCTACATGCCCTTCACTCTCTCTCACTCTGTGATTCTGAATCTTTTGTTCCATCCCTTGTTCTTACTCCCTTTCTGACCTTTTTCTAGTTATCTCTGTATCTGACTTCTCTCTAGTTCCCTCTGTATCTGACCTCTCTCTAGTTCCCTCTGTATCTGAACTCGCTCTAGTTCCCTCTGTATCTGACCTCTCTCTAGTTACCTCTGTATCTGACCTCTCTCTAGTTCCCTCTGTATCTGACCTCTCTCTAGTTCCCTCTGTATCTGACCTCTCTCTAGTTCCCTCTGTATCTGAACTCTCTCTAGTTCCCTCTGTATCTGAACTCTCTCTAGTTCCCTCTGTATCTGACCTCTCTCTAGCTCCCTCTGTATCCGAACTCTCTCTAGTTCCCTCTGTATCTGACCTCTCTCTAGTTCCCTCTGTATCTGACCTCTCTCTAGTTCCCTCTGTATCTGACATCTCTCTAGTTATCTCTGTATCTGGCCTCTCTCTAGTTCCCTCTGTATCTGAACTCTCTCTAGTTCCCGCTGTATCTGACCTCTCTCTAGTTCCCTCTGTATCTGACCTCTCTCTAGTTATCTCTGTATCTGGCCTCTCTCTAGTTCCCTCTGTATCTGAACTCTCTCTAGTTCCCTCTGTATCTGACCTCTCTCTAGTTCCCTCTGTATCTGACCTCTCTCTAGCTCCCTCTGTATCTGACCTCTCTCTAGTTCCCTCTGTATCTGAACTTTCTCTAGTTCCCTCTGTATCTGAACTCTCTCTAGTTCCCTCTGTATCTGATCTCTCTCTAGCTCCCTCTGTATCTGAACTCTCTCCAGTTCCCCCTGTATCTGATCTCTCTCTAGTTCCCTCTGTATCTGATCTCTCTCTAGTTCCCTCTGTATCTGATCTCTCTCTAGTTATCTCTGTATCTGACCTCTCTCTAGTTCCCTCTGTATCTGAACTCTCTCTAGTTCCCTCTGTATCTGACCTCTCTCTAGTTCCCCCTGTATCTGACCTCTCTCTAGTTCCCTCTGTATCTGACCTCTCTCTAGTTCCCTCTGTATCTGAACTCTCTCTAGTTCCCTCTGTATCTGACCTCTCTCTAGTTCCCTCTGTATCTGACCTCTCTCTAGTTCCCTCTGTATCTGACCTCTCTCTAGTTCCCTCTGTATCTGACCTCTCTCTAGTTCCCTCTGTATCTGACCTCTCTCTAGTTATCTCTGTATCTGACCTCTCTCTAGTTCCCTCTGTATCTGACCTCTCTCTTAGTTCCCTCTGTATCTGACCTCTCTCTAGTTCCCTCTGTATCTGACCTCTCTCTAGTTATCTCTGTATCTGGCCTCTCTCTAGTTCCCTCTGTATCTGAACTCTCTCTAGTTATCTCTGTATCTGACCTCTCTCTAGTTCCCTCTGTATCTGAACTCTCTCTAGTTCCCTCTGTATCTGACCTCTCTCTAGTTCCCTCTGTATCTGACCTCTCTCTAGTTCCCTCTGTATCTGACCTCTCTCTAGCTCCCTCTGTATCCGAACTCTCTCTAGTTCCCTCTGTATCTGACCTCTCTCTAGTTCCCTCTGTATCTGACCTCTCTCTAGTTCCCTCTGTATCTGAACTCTCTCTAGTTCCCTCTGTATCTGACCTCTCTCTAGTTCCCTCTGTATCTGACCTCTCTCTAGTTCCCTCTGTATCTGACCTCTCTCTAGTTATCTCTGTATCTGGCCTCTCTCTAGTTCCCTCTGTATCTGAACTCTTTCCAGTTCCCTCTGTATCTGATCTCTCTCCAGTTCCCTCTGTATCTGACCTCTCTCTAGTTCCCTCTGTATCTGACCTCTCTCTAGTTCCCTCTGTATCTGACCTCTCTCTAGTTCCCTCTGTATCTGAACTCTCTAGTTCCCTCTGTATCTGACCTCTCTCTAGTTCCCTCTGTATCTGACCTCTCTCTAGTTCCCTCTGTACCCGAACTCTCTCTAGTTCCCTCTGTATCTGAACTCTCTCTAGTTATCTCTGTATCTGACCTCTCTCTAGTTCCCTCTGTATCTGACCTCTCTCTAGTTCCCTCTGTATCTGAACTCTCTCTAGTTCCCTCTGTATCTGACCTCTCTCTAGTTATCTCTGTATCTGGCCTCTCTCTAGTTCCCTCTGTATCTGAACTCTCTCTAGTTCCCTCTGTATCTGACCTCTCTCTAGTTCCCTCTGTATCTGACCTCTCTCTAGTTCCCTCTGTATCTGAACTCTCTCTAGTTCCCTCTGTATCTGAACTCTCTCTAGCTCCCTCTGTATCTGACCTCTCTCTAGTTCCCTCTGTATCTGAACTTTCTCTAGTTCCCTCTGTATCTGAACTCTCTCTAGTTCCCTCTGTATCTGATCTCTCTCTAGCTCCCTCTGTATCTGATCTCTCTCTAGCTCCCTCTGTATCTGAACTCTCTCTAGTTCCCTCTGTATCTGATCTCTCTCTATTTCCCTCTGTATCTGAACTCTCTCTAGTTCCCTCTGTATCTGAACTCTCTCTAGTTCCCTCTGTATCTGACCTCTCTCTAGTTCCCTCTGTATCTGACCTCTCTCTAGTTCCCTCTGTATCTGACCTCTCTCTAGTTCCCTCTGTATCTGACCTCTCTCTAGTTCCCTCTGTATCTGATCTCTCTCTAGTTCCCTCTGTATCTGAACTGTCTCTAGTTCCCTCTGTATCTGAACTGTCTCTAGTTCCCTCTGTCTTACTCTGTATCTGACCTCTCTCTAGTTCCCTCTGTATCTGATCTCTCTCTAGTTCCCTCTGTATCTGAACTCTCTCTAGTTCTCTCTGTCTTAATCTGTTGCTGGCATGCTCTCTCTCTCTCTCTCTCTCTCTCTCTCTCTCTCTCTCTCTCTCTCTCTCTCTCTCTCTCTCTCTCTCTCATCATTTCAATGGTCTTTATTGGCATGTTAACATTGCCAAAGCAAGTGAAATAGATTATAAACAAAAGTGAAATAAACAATTAATTATGAACAGTAAACATTACACTCACAAAAGTTTCAAAAGAATAGAGACATGTTATATTATGGCTATGTACAGTATTTTACCAATGGCAAGATGGCGCCGACGAATATGGTAGCCTCGCCTCAAACTCATACACAACGTTATAGGCTTCTTTTTATAGTTTTTTCCCCAGTGTTTTTCTCTAATTGTCTTACTCAGTTTGTTTTTGTGCATTACTTCATACATCCGGGTAGAACTATTGGTATATGAATCTCTGTGTACTCACCTTCCATCCGACCTTCCCGAATTCCCGGAGACGGCGGAACAATGGTCTAGCCTCTTCGGTGAGGCTCCGTGTGGCCTGGGAGTCTTACCTGGGAGTCTTACCTAATGTTCAATCATTAGTGAATAAACTTGACAAACTCAGAGCAAGGATCTCCTTCCAGAGGGACATCAGATTCTGCAACATACTCTGTTTTTCTGATACTTGGCTTTCCTCCGACATCCAAACAGATGATATTCAACCAATGGGTTTTATAGTTCATCGAGTGGATAGGAAGCAGGCACTCTGGCGAGGACAACGGCGTAGGGCTTTGCTTTATGACCAATAGGTGGTGTGATGGGGGAAACTAACAGGAACTTGCTTATGCTCTTCTGACTTGGAATACTTGGTCATCAGATGTCACCCTTTTTTACCTCCCGACAGAGTTCTCCGAGATTTTTGCTACGGTTGTGTATGTAACTGAGAACTTGTTCACAACTTGCCTACCTGGTTAAATAAAGGTAAAATAAAATGATCGACCTGTAGCACTCACTTCCGTCATCATAAAGTGCTTTGAGAGGCTAGTCAAAGACCACATCACCTCCTCCCTCCCGACACACTCGACCCTCTCCAATTTGCTCACCGCCCCGACAGATCCAGGGATGACACAATCGACACTGACCTACACACTGTCCTCACCCACCTGGACAAGAGGAATGCATATGAGAGGATGCTGTTCATCGCCTACAGCTCGTCCTTCAATACAATCGTGCCCTCTAAGCTCACCACAAAGCTCACAGCCCTGGGACTGAACTCCTCCCTATGCAACTGGGTCCTGGACCTCCTGATGGGCCGTCCCCAGTTGGTGAAGGTAAGTGACATCACTTCCTCCACACTGGTCCTCAACACGGGAGCCCCACAAGGGTGCATCCTCAGCCCCCTCCTGTGCTCCCTGTATACCCACAACTGCGTGGCCTTACACAGGCCTTACACATAGGCCTGATTACCAACAACGACGAGACGGCCTACAGAGAGGGGGTTAGCACTCTGACGGCGTGGTGCCAAGTAAACAATCTCTCCCTCAACGTCAGGAAACCAAAGGAGCTAAATGTGCACTTCAGGAGGAACCAGGCTGGGCCCACCCCCATCCTCATCAACGGGCCACCATGGAGACGGTCAAAAGTCCCCCCTTCCATGGACATTTATTTACCCTGCCACCACCCCCCAATGGACATTTATTTACCCTGCCACCCCCCCCCAATGGACATTGATTTACCCTGCCTCCACCCCCAATGGACATTTATTTACCCTGCCTCCACCCCCAATGGACATTTACTTACTCTGCCTCCACCCCCAATGGACATTTATTTACCCTGCCACCACCCCCAATGGACATTTATTTACCCTGCCACCACCCCCAATGGACATTTATTTACCCTGCCTCCACCCCCAATGGACATTTATTTACCCTGCCTCCACCCCCAATGGACATTTATTTACCCTGCCACCACCCCCAATGGACATTTATTTACCCTGCCACCACCCCCAATGGACATTTACTTACCCTGCCATCACCCCCAATGGACATTTATTTACCCTGCCTCCACCCCCAATGGACATTTATTTACCCTGCCTCCACCCCCAATGGACATTTATTTACCCTGCCTCCACCCCCAATGGACATTTATTTACCCTGCCTCCACCCCCAATGGACATTTATTTACCCTGCCTCCACCTCCCAATGGACATTTATTTACCCTGCCTCCACCCCCAATGGACATTTATTTACCCTGCCTCCACCTCCCAATGGACATTTATTTACCCTGCCTCCACCCCCAATGGACATTTATTTACCCTGCCACCACCCCCAATGGACATTTATTTACCCTGCCTCCACCCCCAATGGACATTTATTTACCCTGCCTCCACCCCCAATGGACATTTACTTACCCTGCCTCCACCCCCAATGGACATTTATTTACCCTGCCACCACCCCCAATGGACATTTATTTACCCTGCCTCCACCCCCAATGGACATTTATTTACCCTGCCTCCACCCCCCAATGGACATTTATTTACCCTGCCTCCACCCCCCATGGACATTTATTTACCCTGCCACCACCCCCCATGGACATTTATTTACCCTGCCACCACCCCCCATGGACATTTATTTACCCTGCCACCACCCCCAATGGACATTTATTTACCCTGCCTCCACCATTTTGGACATTTATTTACCCTGCCTCCACCCCCATGGACATTTATTTACCCTGCCTCCATCCCCCAATGGACATTTATTTACCCTGCCTCCACCCCCAATGGACATTTATTTACCCTGCCTCCACCCCCCATGGACATTTATTTACATTACATTACACACTTTCGACACATTGTGGAGTCCATGCCTCTACGTATTGAGGCTGTTCTGAGGGAAAAGGATGGGGGGGCAACTCAATATTAGGAAGGTGTTCATATATTATTATCATTTTGTATTATTGTTTCATTCACTTCCCTTTCCTTTTGACCTACTTCAGAATGTCATTGTACCATGCTATTACATCTCAGACCATGTGACTAATAATCTCTAATCTAATCTAAATAGTTGAAGTACAAAACAGAAAATAAATACATAGATAAATATTAGTTTTGTTTGTGCTTCACTGGTTGCCCTTTGCTTGTGGCAACAGGTCACACATCTTGATGCTGTGATGACACACTGTGGTATTTCACCTAATAGATATAAAATGTGATTTGTTTTCAAATTCTTTGTGGGTCTCTCTTTCTCTGTCTCTCCCTCTTCAGCTCTCTCGGTCTCTCTCTTTTTCTCCGTCTCTCCCTCTTCAGCTCTCTCGGTCTCTCTCTTTTTCTGTCTCTCCCTCTTCAGCTCTCTCTGTCTCTCTCTTTCTCTGTCTCTCCCTCTTCAGCTCTCTCGGTCTCTCTCTTTCTCCGTCTCTCCCTCTTCAACTCTCTCGGTCTCTCTCTTTTTCTGTCTCTCCCTCTTCAGCTCTCTCTGTCTCTCTTTCTCTGTCTCTCCCTCTTCAGCTCTCTCGGTCTCTCTCTTTCCCCCCTCTCTCTTTCTTCTACTCTCACTCTCTCCTTCCTATGCCAGCTCTGCCCTTGCTGCAGTCCGTGGGCCGCCACTTCCTCTTCCTGGCTGTCAACAGTGAGAGGTCATTTAGAGGGCAGCAGCTTAGGTGGAGGGCTAAGGCCAATAGTCCCTGTAGAGAGGGAACGGTCCCTGGCTTGTCAAAAATAGTACACTATACAGGAAAAAGGGTGCCATTTGGGACGGAGACCCTGAAGTCCTGACTCGTATCTCATTGAAGCAATAGTAGAGTTGTTAGGAGGAGCACTGTGTCCCTGTGTCTCATTCGCAGTTCATTTATAATGTGATGAAGGGATTCTAGAGAAATGCGGTATGAATTAAGGTTTGAATCAATGCAGTTTATGTGTGGGAGGAATTCCTAGTGTCAAACTCAAGGGGGTGCAAGAGATGGAATACGTCCTAAATGGCACTTTGTTCCCCATATAGTGCACTACCTTTGAACAGAACCCTATGGTCCGTGATCAAAAGTAGTGCACTATAAAGGGAATGTGATGTCATTTGGGACACAGCTATGCTATCTTGGATTCTCCACTAGGCTGTGAAATGATGGAGGCCACATTCACTGCTCCACTTTGACCACACCAGTGAGATGCAGAGGTACTCACGAGAGGGAATATTCACAGCAACGGAAGTGATTGATTCCACGATGTGGTCTACGTTTGTTGCTTAACATAAAACTATCACAGCTGTTTTTCAAATTGGGTTCTTCTAGTACATTCAGAGATCCAACCAACCACCTACTGCAAGTCTCAGGCAGAAATGATACAGATGTTTTTGTTATTACGAATGCATCTTGGAATATTGTTCCATTGTTTATGTTGGTGGACTCTGGCCCAAATCCTACTGTTATCACACTGTGTTAGTGTCAGTCCAGTCTCCAACAGACCAAGTATCCACCTATTGTAGAGCTGTAGAGATACCTGAGCTAACCCAGAGTAGCTCGCCAATCAAACAGAAAATGTGTAACACTAAGTGACCGTGAGACACTTTATATAGATGACCGTAAGGCTGCATTATCTTTCGAGGCTCTTTGGCCTAGTTTCAAGCCAAGATCCCAGGCAGTCACTCTAAGTGTGTCACTTTCTGTGCATCTCTGCAATGTAACGTTCAAGAGCACAATTATGCAATGCTTCGCTAACTCAAACCAAAGACACACTCTCGTCTCCATCCTTGGACGGTGGACCCCCATGACTTGTAGTTATGTATTTACATTGCTATCCCTGACCTATAACTGAGCTGGATTAGCTCTGCTTATGATGGCCATTGATGGTCAATTAAACGCAGTAGAAACCAGTAGGGACTTTCCACCAGGCAGCACTAAGTAGCCTCAGGACTCTATTCCATGATACATCACTACATATCAATATTTATGCAGACAGTAGCACATCAACATCCTGACCAAGATTCCAACAGATTTGTAGTGAATTCCCATGAATTCCCATGAATAAATAAAAACAGAACAGTCTCAACAGTCAAATATTGCAGGATGTCCGCGGATATGCAGGAACAACATGCAGTATTTCAGTTCTCAATCGTCCACATCTTATGCGCCTCATTTATAAATCAGTTGGGACTGGGAGCATAACAGAGTTAAAGCCATAGGCTCCATTCCCTTATCTGTCCAGAATCAGATCCAGTGAGATTTGCTGTTTCATTGGCATAAACATACCCGTTCTTCTTCCAAGGGAAATCCCAGAAGGCTTTGTATTGTAAACAGAGCAGGTAGACTCCTATTACAGTTAGACTACATGGCATACAGTAGTACTACAACCTGTTTGTGAGTTGGCAGTAGTTGATTAAGCAAAGCACCTGCATAAACATACACTGAGTACACAAAACATTAAGGACACTGAGTACACAAAACATTAAGGACACTGAGTACACAAAACATTAAGGACACTGAGTTCACAAAACATTAAGGACACTGAGTTCACAAAACATTAAGGACACTGAGTTCACAAAACATTAAAGACACCTGCACTTTCCATGACATAGACTGACCAGGTGAATCCAGGTGAAAGCTATTATCACTTATCGATGTCACTTGTTAAATCCACTTCAATCAGTGTAGATGTAGAGGAGAAGACAGGTTGAAGAAGCCTTGAGACAATAGAGACATGGATTGTGTATGTGTGCCATTCAGAAAATGTCCATATGCACAAAAACATATTTCTCTGAAATGTTATGCACAGATTTGTTTACATTTATGTTAGTGAGCATTTTTCCTTTGCTAACATAATCCATCCACCTGACAGGTGTGGCATATCAAGAAGCTGATTAAACAGCATGATCATTACACAGGTGCACATTGTGCTGGGGACAATAAAAGGCCACTCTTAAATAGTGCTGGGCGAAATGGCCAAAATATTATATCACAATATTTAATAAATATATATATATATTTTTTTGAATAATAAAAGTTGTACATTTGCTTTATGAGTAGTTAGTGATCCCAGGGTGCTTTATGAGTAGTGAGTGATCCCAGGGTGCTTTGTGAGTAGTGAGTGATCCCAGGGTGCTTTATGAGTAGTGAGTGATCCTAGGGTGCTTTATGATTAGTTAGTGATCCCAGGGTGCTTTATGAGTAGTGAGTGATCCCAGGGTGTTTTATGAGTAGTGAGTGATCCCAGGGTGCTTTATGAGTAGTGAGTGATCCCAGGGTGCTTTATGTGTAGTGAGTGATCCCAGGGTGCTTTATGAGTAGTGAGTGATCCCAGGGTGCTTTATGAGTAGTGAGTGATCCCAGGGTGCTTTATGAGTAGTGAGTGATCCCAGGGTGCTTTATGAGTAGTGAGTGATCCCAGGGTGCTTTATGAGTAGTGAGTGATCCCAGGGTGCTTTATGAGTAGTGAGTGATCCCAGGGTGGCAACACACAGATTCTAAGTGATTTGAATGAGTCTTTCTCCATTCTGATTGTTTAAACTGTTCAATTCAACCTCAACCCAAAATGATTTTTAGACATCTTGACCTTATTTTTTACCAAATGTTGCAGTTGCGATTTGACTTGCGCTTTAGAGCAAAACACTTGGGAGAACTTTCAGAATCATAGAAATAGATTGTTTATTCTAATAGTTAGAATATAATAGTCGGCACTTTGAATACAGTGTTGTTTGACATGACAACTAATGGAAATGCAAGGGAGGAGTTATTGTGACAGGGTAGGAACCAAAGTGTTGTGAAGTGTTCCCTAGGGGACACTATAATCTTTGGCTACATTGTAGTGATGGGCATTCCGGCTCTTTTCTGTGAGCTGGCTCGTTTGGCTCCCAAACGGCTCTTTAAAAAAAAAAACAGTTTGCGATCGTTTGACTATGATTGGTGTTAAAACAATTCTAATTAAATGATTAAATTAAATCATACTCTACCTTAACCACAGTGTATTTAAAAATGCATTGGTTTTATGAAAAATAATGCTATTAAACATTTGCATTTATTAAAGTATAACTGTTTTAATGTATATAAACAAAGTGCATATAAATGTAACAATTCTAAACTAATACAATCTGAACAACATAATAATAGAATATTGCACCATATCAAAGAAAAATAAATAACAATGTGCAAAACTGCAGCATCTCAGTTAAAACATTAAACCTGTCCCTCTTTTCTCTCTCTTCTTTACTGCCATGTTATAACCAGCAGCACACAGCAATGCTGACCATATTTAGCTTTTATGAGAGATTTGCATTCAGAAATACAAGCTGCCTCACTTTCAAGGGGCTGATGCGGTTTCTTCTCTCAGTAATTATTTGTCCCGTTTTCGAGAAGACCCTCTCAGAGGGAACGGATGTGGCCACTATGCAGAGTCTCCCTGTCATGACTTTAGTAAGCTGTGGGTAGACAGAGGCCTTGTTCTTCCACCAGCTCTGAGGATCTGCAGATCTTTGGAGGAGATCAAATAGGATCGGACCTCCATTATGGCATCTGCTGAGATTCCTTCGTACTGCATCCCCAGTTGCTCTCTCGTCAAACAGCAGACGTTTGTGGCACTACTGCTGGTGCTTCTGCTCCATATGATCCCTCTTCTTCCTGTTGCCCTGGCGCCTGAGCCAGGCTGCCCCTCCCTGCTGCTGAGGTTATTCTTTGAAGAGCCTGATCAATCGCTCTGGCATCACTGAAGGCTAACTTCTTAAACCTGGGGTCAAGTGCAGCAGTTTCTGATAGCACGTGATTATATTCCATTCTGTGGAACTTTCTGTCCATTGATGAACACAGGGTGTCCATCAACTCTGTCACATGTCCTGTGGTTACATTTGCTTCTCTCTGACGGCTGGCTGTGATTGGCTGCAGACCCTTACACAGGAGTATCATTTTTGAGGCTGTCTCATAGCTAGAAAGAGAGAACAGTAACTTATTAGTTCAGGTTCATGTTTTGTCTACTGATACTACATTCTCATCTACTGCTCATATACATATATAATACTGGATGAAATAATGATGTAGTAATAACTGCTTACTGGACCTCTCTCCACTGTGACCTGTTCAAAGGTTTCCAGGACTCTGCACACCTCCTCCCCCACCTCCCATTCCTCTTGGGTCAGAGCATCAACAGGTGCAATGACAATGACAATGATGATGGCATCCTTTGACTCAAGAAACCACTTCAACATATAAAATGTTGAATTCCACCTTGTAGTGAAGTCTTGTTTAGGCCTCAGCTCAGGCATTCCCATCTGGCGTTGTGTAGACTTTCATTTTTCAGCACCTACTGTGCTCCTGTGGAAGTATTCTACAGCTACTTTCACTTTGTCCACAGTGGGCTTCATCACCTTCAGAGCATCTCTTACAATCAGGTTGATTGTGTGGGCAAGACATGGATGATGGGTCCATTTTAAAATGTTCATGGCTTTGGTTATGTTAGCTGCATTGTCGCTAACACAACAGACCACTTTTCCATCTACTTGCCATTCTCTGGCCACTCAACAGTTCCTCTGCCAAGTTCTCTGAGGTGTGTCTGTTGCTGAACTCAAAGCAGTCCAGAAGACAGAAGACATCGTAAAATCTTCAATAAAGTGACATGTAACCGACATGTAAGAAGTGGTTACCCTTGATGTCCAGCAGTCAGTTGTAAGGCAAACTGCAGTAACTTTTTGGACTTTTTCCCACACTGAAGCCTGTGTGCTCTTGTACAGTTGTGGAATAGGTGATTTGAAAGGGTTTTCCTGCTTGGTGTACATTGGATTTAGACCATTGCTGTAATTTCTAAAACCTCTGTCCTCCACGATCGAAAATGGCTGGAAATCGGTGGCAATCATTTTAGCCAATGCAATATCAATTTGGCCTTGTTTTGCTACAGACATTGGCATAAACTGGTCCATAGAAGACTGTGTTGCTGTGGGTCGCGGAGTAGGCCTACTTGACTGAGTGGATACATCTCCACGTGTGGAGGTTCTGGTTCCACCACCATCACAAGCAGACCCGCTAGTTTCTCGAAGCTCTGCTACAGCTAGCTTCACAGTTGGGTGCACAGTTCGCATATGCCGGTGTAGGTTGTGCGTAGAACCGGCTTTATATGAGATTTTGTTTTGGCAAATTCTACACTGTGCTCTAACATTGTCTACATTATTAAAATGCATCCAAATGCTGCTGTGCTTCCGACTAATTTTCCAGCTGTTGTTTCCACAGCTGTCCTTCCTCTCTCTCCTCGGCTGCTAAGTGTGTGACTGTGAGTGAGTTGGCTCGGCCCTTCCTCATGCATCTTTGGTTCATTGGTTGACACTGCTTGTCTTATTGACAGGAACAACAGGTGAGGCTGTTAGTCTGAGCAGACAGTCAGAACAAATGTGTGCGCTTGATCATTTAGGCCTATATTATTTTATTTATCTTTCGTTCTTTGAATTAGTTAACTGTATTCATTTAAATCTTTTGATTATTCAAATCTGAATTATTTTATAAATAGATTTGGCTCTTCTGATATGCGAGCCGGCTCCCAACGTTCACCTACTTAGAGCCGACTTGTTCGCAAATGTAAAGGTTTTCCTCCTCTTCGTCTGAAGAGGAGGTGTAGCAAGGATCGGACCAAGATGCGGCGTGGTAAGTGTCCATGGTTGTTTATTTAAAAACATGAACTGAACACTCAATGAATACAAAACAATAAACGTGAACAAAACCGAAACAGTACCGTGTGGCGAACAAACACAGACACGGAAACAATCACCCACAAACACACAGTGAAACCCAGGCTACCTAAGTATGATTCTCAATCAGAGACAACTAATGACACCTGCCTCTGATTGAGAACCATACTAGGCCGAAACATAGAAATTCCCAAAACCTAGAAAAACAAACATAGACAACCCACCCAACTCACGCCCTGACCATACTAAATAAATACAAAACAAAGGAAATTAAGGTCAGAACGTGACAGTACCCCCCCCCAAAGGTGCGGACTCCGGCCGCAAAACCTTGACCTATAGGGGAGGGTCTGGGTGGGCGTCTGTCCGCGGTGGCGGTTCTGGTGCGGGACGCGGACCCCACTTCAACATTGTCTTAGTCCGCCTTATTGTCCGCCTCCGTGGCTTTCTCACCATGGCCACCCCTCTCAATGACCCCACTGGACAGAGGGGCAGCTCGGGACAGAGGGGCAGAAGCTCTGGACAGAGGGGCAGAAGCTCGGGACAGAGGGACAGGGGCTCGGGACAGAGGGACAGGGGCTCGGGACAGAGGGACAGGGGCTCGGGACAGAGGGGCAGGGGCTCGGGACAGAGGGACAGGGGCTCGGGACAGAGGGGCAGGGGCTCTGGCGCCTCTGGGCTGAGGGGCTGAGGGGCTCTGGCGCCTCTGGGCTGAGGGGCTCTGGCGCCTCTGGGCTGAGGGGCTCCGGCAGCGGCGCCGGACAGGCGGGAGGCTCCGGCAGCGGCGCCGGACAGGCGGGAGACTGCGGCAGCGGCGCCGGACAGGCGGGAGGCTCCGGCAGCGGCGCCGGACAGGCGGGAGACTGCGGCAGCGGCGCCGGACAGGTGGGACGCTCCGGCAGTGGCGCCGGACAGGCGGGACCACCTGCAGGGAGGAGACAGAGAGACAGCCTGGTGCGTGGGGCTGCCACAGGAACCACCAGGCTGGGGAGACCTTCAGGAGGCTTGGTGTTAGGAGGAGCCTGAAAGACTGGGCTGTGGGGGAGCACTGGAGCTCTGGTGCGCAACCTTGGCACCACTTCCCCAGGCTGGACAACTACACTAGCCCGGACCCTCCAGAGTGCAGGCACAGGTTGAACCGGGCTGTGGGTAAGCACGGGAGATCTAGTGCTTACTACACGCACCTCTCCCTTTGGCTCCACTCCCACATTTGCCCGGCACGAGCGGAGCGCAGGCAGAGGACGCACTGCACCCTCCCAGCGCCCGGAGACACAGCACGCAGAGCCGGCGCAGGATAACCTGGACCAAAACTGCGTACCGGCGACCAGACCCGCTGAGCAGGCACCATACGCCCTGGCTCAATGCCCACACTCGCATGGCACTCTCGGGGGCTGCCCTATAGCGCACCGGGCTATGGGCACGCACTGGCGACACCGTGCGCTTAACCGCATAACACGGTGCCTGACCAGTAATGCGCTGCTTATCATAAGCACGAGGAGTGAGCTCAGGTCTGCTACCTGGCTTAGTACCACACCTCGTGTGCCCCCCAAAAATAATTTGGGGCTGCCTCTCGTACCTGTCGCACTGCCGTGCTGGCTTCGCCAACCTCATTCTCCTGTAGCCTTCCTTGCACTGCTCCATCGAATCCCAGGCGGGCTCCGGCACTCTCCCTGGGTCGACCGCCCACCTGTCTATCTCCTCCCAAGTCGTGTAGTCCAGATTCTGCTCTGATGCTGGCCGCTGTTGTTGCTGCTGCTGCTGCTGTCGTCGCTGCGGTTTTTACCACGCCGCTCAGCTTTCGCTGCCTCCAGCTCTGCTTTAGGGCGGCGATTTTCCCCAGCCTGTGCCCAGGGTCCCTCTCTGTTCAGTATCTGCTCCCATGTCCAGGAGTCCTGTGATGCTGGCCGCTGTTGCTGCTGCTGCTGCTGTCGTCGCTGCGGTTTTTTACCACGCCGCTCGGTCCTTGGTGGGTGGGTGATTCTGTAAAGGTTTTCCTCCTCTTCGTCTGAAGAGGAGGTGTAGCAAGGATCGGACCAAGATGCGGCGTGGAAAGTGTCCATGGTTGTTTATTTAAAAACATGAACTGAACACTCAATGAATACAAAACAATAAACGTGAACAAAACCGAAACAGTACCGTGTGGCGAACAAACACAGACACGGAAACAATCACCCACAAACACACAGTGAAACCCAGGCTACCTAAGTATGATTCTCAATCAGAGACAACTAATGACACCTGCCTCTGATTGAGAACCATACTAGGCCGAAACATAGAAATTCCCAAAACCTAGAAAAACAAACATAGACAACCCACCCAACTCACGCCCTGACCATACTAAATAAATACAAAACAAAGGAAATTAAGGTCAGAACGTGACAGCAAACGACCCATCACTACTACATTGAATGTTTCTCTTAGCTACATCATGTAGCAACATATTCTTGCTTCGCCTCTTTGATTTAGAAGATACTGTTACACAAACAGCATGCTGATTCAGGTCTACACCATCACTGGTATTATCAGGCTGTACAGCTTGCTCTGACTCAATATATTTATTAGCTAGTTAGCGATTAGCATTAGCGGCTAACCAAATTTAGGCCCAACTTGCTAAGAAAAGACAAACTAGCTGTTTGCCGATGTAAGAAAGACAAACTAATAGTGTAATTATAGAACATTTTTATATCAAAACTTCTTAGGGATCAAATCCCGTTAACGGGATAGATTTGACAACATCCGGTGAAATGGCAGAGAGCCAAATTCATATTAAATTATTAGAAATATTTAACTTTCATACAATCACAAGTGCAATACACGAAATTAAATCTTAACTTCTTCTTAATCCAGCCACCATGTCAGATTTCAAAAAGACTTTACGGCAAACCATGCTATTATCTGAGGACAGCAACCCATCAAACAAACACAGACAATCATATTTCATCTGCCAGGCGCGACACAAAACTCAGAAATAACGATATAATTCATGCCTTACCTTTGACGAGCTTCTTCTGTTGGCACTCCAATATGTCCCTTAAACATCACAAATGGTCCTTTTGTTTGATTAATTTCGTCGTTATATCTCCAAAATGTCCATTTATTTGGCGCGTTTGGTCCATAAAAACACCAGTTCCAACTCGCGCAACATGACTACAAAATATCTAATAAGTTACCTGTATTCTTTGTCCAAACATTTCAAACAACTTTCCTAATACAACTTTAGGTATTTTTTCACGTAAATAATTGATCAAATTTAAGACGGGATAAACTGCGTTCAATAACAGATAAAAACAAAGTGGAGCGAGCTTTCAGGTCGTGTGCCCCTAACAAACAGTACACTAGACTCGACCCTCATTCTGAACAGCCCTACATCTTCATTACACATAGGAAAAACATCAACCAATTTCTAAAGACTGTTGACATCCAGGGGAAGCGATAGGAACTGCAAGCAAGTGCCTTAGAAATCTAGATCCCCATAGAAAAGTAATTGAAAAGAGAGTGACCTCAAAAAAAAAACATTTTCCTAGATGGTTTGTCCTCGGGGTTTCGCCTGCGAAATAAGTTCTGTTATACTCACAGACATCATTCAAACAGTTTTAGAAACTTCAGAGTGTTTTCTATCCAAATCTACTAATACATGCATATCCTAGCTTCTGGGCCTGAGTAGCAGGCAGTTTACTTTGGGCGCGCTTTTCATCCGGACGTGAAAATACCGCCTCCTAGCCTAGAGAGGTTAAGAAGCAAAGTGAAAACAGCATCGTTGTAATCAACATTGTTGCATGTGCTGCATTGACCATGCAGACTGAACGGAAGTGTCTCGTGGTTGAGCAGCAAAAAATGCGCTCCTTGAGTCACAGGAGGTAGAGCTAGGTCTGTGTGGAAAGCGGCATGGAGAGAGAGCGGAGAGAGATGACCCAAGTAGTGGAGTAAACTATAAAAATGTACGTTACACACGACATATCACATTTAACAAACCAAACATTCAAATACCGGTATAGAAGGTAAAGTAAAAACCCAAACCGGTCCATGCATCAATACCGGTTTATTCTAAAATATCCTACTTTAAAATGTGCAATTTTGTCACACAACACTCTGCCATAATTGAATTGGCATGCTAACTACAGGAATGTCCACCAGAGCCGTTGCCACATTGCTGAAAGTTCATTTCTCTAGCAACATCGTTTTAGAGATTTTGGTAGTGCGTCCAACCCGCCTCAGAACCACAGACCACGTGTAACCACGCCATCCCAGGACCTCTACATCCGGCTTTTTCACCTGCTGGATCATCTGAGATCAGCCACCCATACAGCTGATGAAACTGTGTGTTTGCACAAATTGGAGAATTTCTGCACAAAAGGTCAGAAACCGTCTCAGGGAAGCTCGTCTGCATGCTCATCGTCTTGACCTGACTGCAGTTCAACTTCGTAACTTCAGTGGTCAAATGCTCACCTTTGATGTCCACTGGCACGCTGGAGAAGTGTGCTCTTCTCGGATGAATCCCAGTGTCAACTGTACCGTGTATGGTGTTGTGTGGGCGAGCTGTTTGCTGATGGCCCATTGTCATGCCATTTATCCGCCGCCATCACCTGCATACTCACCAGACATGTCCCCCATTGAGCATGTTTGGGATGCTCTGGATCAATGTGTACGACAGTGTGTACCAGTTCCTGCCAATATCCAGCAAATTCACACAGCCATTAAAGAGGAGTATTCCACAGGCCACAATCAACAGCCTGTTCAATTATATGTGAAGGATCAAAATCAAATCAAATTTATTTATATAGCCCGTCGTACATCTGCTGATATCTCAAAGTGCTGTACAGAAACCCAGCCTAAAACCCCAAACAGCAAGCAATGCAGGTGTAGAAGCACGGTGGCTAGGAAAAACTCCCTAGAAAGGCCAAAACCTAGGAAGAAACGTAAAGAGGAACCAGGCTATGAGGGGTGGCCAGTCCTCTTCTGGCTGTGCCGGGTGGAGATTATAACAGAACATGGCCAAGATGTTCAAATGTTCATAAATGACCAGCATGGTCAAATAATAGGTCTGGGACAGGTAGCACGTCCGGTGAACAGGTCAGGATTCCATAGCCGCAGGCAGAACATTTGAAACTGGAGCAGCAGCACGGCCAGGTGGACTGGGGACAGCAAGGAGATGTGTCGTGCTGCATGAGGCAAATGGTGGTCACACCAGATACAGACTGATCTTCGGATCCACACCCCTACCTTTTAAGATATCTGTGACCAACAGATGCATATCTGTATTCCCATTCATGGGAAATCCATAGATTAGGGCCTAATACATTTATTTCAATTGACTTATTACTGTAACTCAGTAAAATCTTTGAGATTGTTGCATGTTCCATTTATATTTTTGTTCAGTGTAGGTGCCAGGCTCACTGGTTTGTGTCAAGCACTGTAACGCTGCTGGGTTTTTCCACACTCAACAGTCTCCTGTGTCGATCAAGAATGGTCCAGCACCAAAAAGGAAATCCAGCCAACTTGACACAACACTGCATTGGAGTCAACGTGGGCCAGAATCCCTGTGGAAAGTTTTCGACTCCTTGTAGAGTCCATTCCTCAACAAATTGAGGCTGTCCTGAGGGCAAAAGGGGGTTTACCTAGTAGGAAGGTGTTCCTAATGTTTGGTATAGTCAGTTTATATTAGGAACTTTGATTGATACTGCTCCAATGTCTGGCCAGACCATACATCATATGCATATTAATTCATCTATACTGGGAAAGTTACGATGGGGGCACCGGATTTTCTTAATATTTTTCACTGTGTTCTGTGTGTCCACTCGAATGGCAGTGGATTCCCTCTAATTGTGCACTCATTCATTATTTAGAGCTCCTCTGTTTGCTATTGTGAGTTTAGTGTAATAGATTGTCAAAGCCAAATGGAATCGCAATTGATCGACTTTCTCTGAGTAGAATGATATTTAGGAAGTAATTAATAATATTTTCATAATAGGTGTTCACTGATTTGGGGGTCAGTCAGAAAGTTAGACCTAAGTATGTGCTGTGTGTATGTGTGGTTGTTGCCTACGTGTTGCTAACCTAATGTTAGTTGGGTTGTGGTATTATAAGTATATAGGATATGTTCAAATGGCGAACCATTCAAAAACTCTGCAGGAGTCCGGATGACCTCCCGCTTTGCACTGTACGTGAGACAGTCTCTGATGTCAACTGTTTATTGTCACTAAAAGAAGCCATTTTCCCCATGAAATCAGTGTTATTAAGGAACTTCTGACCTGGAAAGTTGACACTGTATTTTCATTCTGTAATCCTGTTTGCATTGGGAATGTCCTGTTTTGGAGGTTAAATGTATGTTAAACAGAGCCTTCATGTGGACTACACATAATGCATCGGTAATATCATTTTTGTAACTAGAAAGGCCTAAGTCTTTAAACTATTTTGTTATAGGTCTAAACACTGGGCTACACTTGACTATATTACTGTGTACTTTTCCATGATATGGTTTGATTGTTGTTCTTTCGTAACATCCATCGTTTCATATTGTAGGCTAAATACTGTCCTTATCTATATTTGGCCACATATAAGCCATATTATAAAGTTACCATATAGACCTAGTGCTCTTTAAACATATTCATGTTTAATGTATGATTGATAGGCTTTGGTCCCACTCTTTGCCAATTAGTCACCTGCCCTAAAATGGCCCCCCGGTGGCTTGGTGCACCCAGCGTGTTGTCGTTCTCTGTGACCATTAACCCTTTGTGTGTACTTTTACCTCTGCACTTGTGGAAGGTGAGGGTTACGTGGGAGTTGAGCTGGGGTGGGGGGCGAGCAACACAATATCTGTACGGTAAAATAATCTGGGGAAAATAGAAGATATAACTTAGACTTTTCCACCATAAGGCCCAGTCCTGTCACCACTGTAACACAACCTTGCGCAGCAACACCACCTGTCTGGGGAGCTGCGCACTGTGAGTGGAGTGCTGAAAGATTTGTTTTTAGAAGAAATGCGCACAGATATGAAAGTTGGCCAAATTTACTCCAAAGTCTTCTAAAGTAAAACTTTGTCTTCGTGTTTCTTGGCTATTTACATTGTTTTGTTGACACGGTAGGTTGATTTTCAAAGTTTGAGTTTCCTTCCACTGCTGGCAAAGATACATCATTGGCCTCTACTAGTGAGATTGTCACAGGCACAAATGAGGATTAGAGAGGCCTCATTACCCCTTAAAGGTGCAGCTGAATTTGTTTTTCTCATCTGTGATATTTTGGTGAAAAGACAAAGGTCACAGAATATTAAATTGAGTAATATATCACATTACTTCTTACTTGTAATACATTTCTTGTTTTAGAAGCATTTCTAAGCGTGCTCATCTGTTTTTGTTGTAATTATGGCAAAAAAACTATTTTGTTTGGTAAATAATCTGAGTGGCTGGTAGTTTCTGGCCAAAGATAGTTTCTGGCCCTGGTGGTGTTGATGAGTAGAAGTCTCATGCTGTGTCATGGTAGTAGAGGTCTCATGCTGTGTCATTTTAGTAGAAATCCCATGCTGTGTCATGGTAGTAGAAATCTCATGCTGTGTCATGGTAGTAGAAGTCTCATGCTGTGTCATGGTAGTAGAATCTCATGCTGTGTCATGGTAGTAGAAGTCTCATGCTGTGTCATGGTAGTAAAAATCTCATGCTGTGTCATGGTAGTAGAAGTCTCATGCTGTGTCATGGTTGTAAAAGTCTCATGCTGTGTCATGGTAGTAGAAGTCTCATGCTGTGTCATGGTAGTAGAAGTCTCATGCTGTGTCATGGGAGTAGAAGTCTCATGCTGTGTCATGGGAGTAGAAGTCTCATGGTATTAGAAGTCTCATGCTGTGTCATGGTATTGAGTATTGCTCACTATCTGGGCCGTGATATTGACTGGCTCTTCCAATCTGTGTTATAGGGTTGAGTAGAGCTGCATTCTGCATTACGGTGTTGAGTCAAGCTTCTAGCTCTTCTGCCGTTCATCGTTGTAAAAGCAATCTGCCTCATAGTTGTGGTTCTGTAAAGTGGTTACTCGTTGACATTGGGTCTTTCTTTGCCAAGGTTTGCATAGCAAAGGCTAGCTCAGGCCATCTTTTAGCCATATTCCCACAAATATGTGTTCATTTTTCTGAGGATGTATCTTTCCCTCATGCAGCACCCAGTCTGTATTTATCAGCGTGATTCCCTTTTCATCTGAGGATGTTTTTATGCAGTAACACTAATTATGCAGTTCCACTGGCTTAGTGGTCAAATTCTGTAAACCTAGTCTGGATCATCTTTTTAAAGGTCATTGTATTTGGTAGAAATCCTTCCAGAAGTTCTACACTTCAGCTGAATCTAGTAATAAATGGTTTGGCTGTTGAACACGTTGGCTTCTTCCTTGCTGAGCAGCCTTTCAGGTTATGTCGATATAGGACTTGTTTTACTGTGGATATAGATACTTTTGTACCTGTTTCCTCCAGCATCTTCACAAGGTCCTTTGCTGTTGTTCTGGGATTGATTTACACTTTTTGCACCATAGTACGTTCATCTCTAGGATTCAGAACGCATCTCTTCCTGAGCGGTATGACGGCTGCGTGGTCCCATGGTCCCATGGTGTTTATACTTGCATACTATTGTTTGTACAGATGAACGTGGTACCTTCAGGTGCTTGGAATTTGCTCCCAAGGATGAACCAGACTTGTGGAGGTCAACTTTTTTTTCCTGAGGTCTTGGCTAATTTCTTTTGATTTTCCCATGATGTCAAGCAAAGAGGCACTGAATTTGAAGGTAGGCCTGGAAATACATCCACAGGTACACCTCCAATTCACTGAAATAATGTCAATTAGCCGATCAGAAGCTTCTAAAGCCATTACATAATTTTGGGGACTTTTCCAAGCTGTTTAAAGGCACAGTCAACTTAGTGTATGTAAACTTCTGACCCACTGAAATTGTGATACAGTGAATGATAAGTGAAATAATCTGTCTTTGTTGTTGGAAAAGTTACTTGTGTCATGCACAAAGTCGATGTCCTAACCGACTTGCCAAAACTATAGTTTGTTAACAAGAAATTTGTGGAGTTTTAATGACTCCGATCTAAGTGTATGTAAACTTCTGACTTCAACTGTATATACAGTGGAGCAAAAAGTATTTAGTCAGCCAAGTCAGCAAGTTCTCCCACTTAAAGAGATGAGAGAGGCCTGTAATTTTCATCATAGGTACACTTCAACTATGACAGACAAAATGAGAGAGAAAAATCTAGAAAATCACATTGTAGGATTTTTTATGAATTTATTTGCAAATTATGGTGGAAAATAAGTATTTGGTCACCTACAAACGAGCAAGATTTCTGGCTCTCACAGACCTGTAACTTCTTCTTTAAGAGGCTCCTCTGTCCTCCACTCGTTACCTGTATTAATGGCACCTGTTTGAACTTGTTATCAGTATAAAAGACACTTGTCCACAACCTCAAACAGTCACACTCCAAACTCCACTATGGCCAAGACCAAAGAGCTGTCAAAGGACACCAGAAACAAAATTGTAGACCTGCACCAGGCTGGGAAGACTGAATCTGCAATAGGTAAGCAGCTTGGTTTGAAGAAATCAACTGTGGGAGCAATTATTAGGAAATGGAAGACATACAAGACCACTAATAATCTCCCTCGATCTGGGGCTCCACGCAAGATCAAAATGATCACAAGAACGGTGAGCAAAAATCCCAGAACCACACGGGGGGACCTAGTGAATGACCTGCAGAGAGCTGGGACCAAAGTAACAAAGCCTACCATCAGTAACACACTACGCCGCCATGGACTCAAATCCTGCAGTGCCAGACGTGTCCCCCTGCTTAAGCCAGTACATGTCCAGGCCCGTCTGAAGTTTACTAGAGAGCATTTGGATGATCCAGAAGAAGATTGGGAGAATGTCATATGGTCAGATGAAACCAAAATATAACTTTTTGGTAAAAACTCAACTCGTCATGTTTTGAGGACAAAGAATGCTGAGTTGCATCCAAAGAACACCATACCTACTGTGAAGCATGGGGGTGGAAACATCATGCTTTGGGGCTGTTTTTCTGCAAAGGGACGAGTATGACTGATCCGTGTAAAGGAAAGAATGAATGGGGCCATGTATCGTGAGATTTTGAGTGAAAACCTCCTTCCATCAGCAAGGACATTGAAGATGCATGACAATGATCCCAAACACACCGCCCGGGCAACGAAGGAGTGGCTTCGTAAGAAGCATTTCAAGGTCCTGGAGTGGCCTAGCCAGTCTCCAGATCTCAACCCCAAAGAAAATCTTTGGAGGGAGTTGAAAGTCCGTGTTGCCCAGCAACAGCCCCAAAACATTACTACTCTAGAGGAGATCTGCATGGAGGAATGGGCCAAAATACCAGCAACAGTATGTGAAAACCTCGTGAAGACTTACAGAAAACGTTTGACTTCTGTCATTGCCAACAAAGGGTATATAACAAAGTATTGAGATAAACTTTTGTTATTGACCAAATACTTATTTTCCACCATAATTTGCAAATAAATTCATTAAAAATCCTACAATATGATTTTCTAGATTTTTTTTCTTCTCAATTTGTCTGTAGCTGTGATGAAAGGCCTCTCTCATCTTTTTAAGTGGGAGAACTTGCACAATTGGTGGCTGACTAAATACTTTTTTGCCCCCCTGTATATACCTGAGGCGTACAATGTATTAGCATAGCCTATGTGTATGTTACGTTTGCTATGACATGCTGTGGCTGTGGTTTTTGAGTGTCTTATTGCCTATTGGTCCACATATTTCATTATAGTGATTATGTTCCCCATACTCTATATAATATATATGTGTGTATGTAAACTTCCGACTTCAACTGTATATAGGTAGGAGCTACCGAATGTGATTTTGGACTAAACGGTTCTGGGGAACTACGGTAAGCTTCATAATGTAAAATAATGAGACAGGTCAAATGAAGATCGCAATCTGCTTCATCTTCTAACACATTGCACAAGTTGACTCCAGGTATTTACTTAAAGAGTTGCTACAAATATTAAAATGTATTTAAAAACTTTAAATAAATACTTTCAACGGTATTGATGGTATTGAAAAACTCTATCCTGGTGGCTTTTTCCAAATTCCCCGGTATACAGTATATATGGGATAGCGCCCAAGTCTAACACTTACGCCACTAAACATACCACCAGGGGTCTATTCACAGTCCCCAGTAAGACTAGCTGTTGCCATTGGCGTTGGCTAATGGGGATCCTAATAAATCTAAGCTTCAATGGATGTTTCTCAAATATTTTTATCAAACACATTATCACGTTTTACATTTGTATCTATAGAGCATCCATGTAATCTTATTGATTGTGAGCTAAAAGGTAAAACTGATCTTACTCTGTCATATTTGATACATACAGCCCCATATGTGTTTTGAAGGAGTTTAGCACCCAGTCTTTCAGACACCTCTGGCGTATTCACTTTGCTGCAAGTGGTGATGGAGAGCTCTGTCAAAACAGCTTACATTATTCAGCTTGCCTCCTTACCTCATTACTCATTATTTGTAAGTGTGTTTATATTCACATCAGTACAGTATTGAGATTGTCTCCCCTCTATCCCTCCTTCCTCCATCCCTCCATCTCTGCCTCGGCTTTATTTTCACTCTGAGGTGGTGGTGGAGGAAACGCTACCCTTGCGGTGGGGATGCTACCCTTGCGTTGAGAATGCTACCCTTGCATTGGGGATTCTACCCCTGCTGTGAAGATGCTACTCTTGCAGTGTATATGCTACTCTTGAGGTGGAGATGCTACTCTTGCGGTGGAGGATGCTACTCTTGCGGTGGAGATGCTACTCTTGAGGTGGAGATGCTACTCTGGAGGTGGAGATGCTACTCTTGAGGTGGAGATGCTACTCTTGATGTGGAGATTCTACTCTTGAGGTGGGGGATGCTACTCTTGAGGTGGGGGATTCTACTCTTGAGGTGGGGGATTCTACTCTTGAGGTGGGGGATTCTACTCTTGAGGTGGGGGATGCTACTCTTGAGGTGGGGGATGCTACTCTTGAGGTGGGGGATGCTACTCTTGAGGTGGAGATGCTACTCTTGAGGTGGAGATGCTACTCTTGAGGTGGAGATGCTACTCTTGAGGTGGAGATGCTACTCTTGAGGTGGAGATGCTACTCTTGAGGTGGAGATGCTACTCTTGAGGTGGGGGATGCTACTCTTGAGGTAGGGGATGCTACTCTTGAGGTGGGGGATGCTACTCTTGAGGTGGAGATTCTACTCTTGAGGTGGGGGATGCTACTCTTGCGGTGGGGGATGCTACTCTTGCGGTGGGGGATGCTACTCTTGCGGTGGAGATGCTACTCTTGATGTGGGAGATGCTACTCTTGAGGTGGGGGATGCTACTCTTGATGTGGGAGATGCTACTCTTGAGGTGGGGGATGCTACTCTTGCGGTGGGGGATGCTACTCTTGCGGTGGAGATGCTACTCTTGATGTGGGAGATGCTACTCTTGAGGTGGGAGATGCTACTCTTGATGTGGGAGATGCTACTCTTGATGTGGGAGATGCTACTCTTGATGTGGGAGATGCTACTCTTGAGGTGGGGGATGCTACTCTTGTGGTAGAAATGCTACTCGTGCGGTGGAGGATGCTACTCTTGTGGTAGAAATGCTACTCTTGAGGTGGAGATGCTATTCTCGTGGTTGTGATGCTACTCTTTCAGTGACATGCTTAAGTGAAGTAGATACTCTGTGCACTATGTAATCAAATGTAACTCTTTGTCGTGTAATCCGTTGGGTCATTTTCTAAGCCCCCAGGCAGACGAAGACATTGGAGTTCACCTCTCCACTGTGTCAACCGAAGACTCCATGATAATGGCAGTATAGATACAGGCCGTTTTACTGACAAAATGTCAACACAGCCTACAAGTGGCCTCTTACCTTCTTACCCTGTTTTTTGTCTTTATTTGGAGGACGAAGATTTGGCCTTTGAATGTTTGCTTCATGTGAGTGGAGGTCCATGGTATTGAGGGTTAGGCCATCAGAAACATGTTTACAAAATGTGGTTCTGGGTTTTGAGTCACCTCGGCCTAACACGTCAATTACTGCGTTCTGAAGGTATCGAATCACCTGAAGTCTTTGATTTTATCAGGAGAAAGACAACTCACACTGTTGCTGAAAAGGTTTCTAGCAAACGTGACTTGTCTGTGGGATTTTGGCAACTGGTGGCCTGTGACACTGTTCTGCGTTGACTATAACATTTTGGGCAAGAAATAAGACTCATTACGTCAAACAATTTGCACCTGGAAATGTACTACCTTCTTCTCTGACACACACACACACACACACAAGATGGCGTAGCAGTCAGACGTCTTGTCGTGTCGTGTCCCTTGTATATATCGTTTTTTTTAAAACATATTTTTCTTCGCATATCTTTTAAAACATTTTGCTAAACCTCAATCTAAATACTCTCCTGCAACCCGCCTCACCCAATGTAGCGTGGATCTGCTTTTTTTTCTAAAGTATTTATATTTACTTCGGATCCGGAACCCCTCAACTGAAGCTAGCCAGCTAACTACCAGCTATCAGTCAGCAAACCATTGCTAGCGGTCATCAGCTAACCGGTCATCAGCTAACCTTTAGCTCGGAAAGCTCTCGCCAGTTCGAACAACGCGACTCTAACCAGAGCATAATGGACCTATTATTTTTATCCCCGGATTCCCACCGCAAACGGAACATTTTCAGCTGGATCTTCACAACTAGCTAACTAGCTAACCGCAACTCCGGATGATTACTCCTGGCTAGCGTTTCCATCCACTTAGCTTGAAGCTAGCCCGGCCAGAGCTCCTGTGCTACCACCGAAGCATACTCCTGGGCTACAATATCCGGACCCACGACCGGTCTATCGATGTCACCGCATGAAGAGGCATAAACAGACTCACCCCATCGCGATGTCCCCCAAAGGCTAACTTTCTAGCCTTTGCTATCTGCTTGCTTGCTAATTCGGCCTGCTAACTGCTAGCTTGTTTAGCCCCGGTCCGATAACTGCTAGCTTGTTTAGCCCTGGCCTACTAACTGTTAGCTTGTTAGCACAGGCCTGCTAACTGTCTGAATCGCCGCGTCCCCAGCCAGCCCAACCACTCACTGGACCCATATTTACTTTCAATCTCTTTTCGATTTTTAATTCGATTATACCTTCCGGTAACCTGCCTCACCCAATGTGATACGGAATCGCTATTATTTTTTATTTTTAAAACACATTCAAGAACCTCCAGAAGCTAACTAGCTACAAGCTATTTAGTCATTGTTAGCCACTGCTAGCGGCTTTTACCTTCTGCACAGCCAGCCAGTTTTTGTAACCTGGATAATACTCGCCAGTCTAGCTTCCCTGCCCCATCCATCGCTGCCCCCTGGACACTGATCACTACATAGCTGATGCATGCTGGACTGTCCATTAATCACGGTACTCCATTCTGCTTGTTTATGTTTTATCTGTCGGCCCCAGCCGCACTCAGGCTCTGTGTGTAGTTAATCCGACCCTCCCTGCCTAGTCAACGCCATTTTACCTGCTGTTGTTGTGCTAGCTGATTAGCTGTTGTTGTCTCACCTACTGTTTTAGCTAGCTCTCCCAATTCAACACCTGTGATTACTGTATGCCTCGCTGTATGTCTCTCTCAAATGTCAATATGCCTTGTATACTGTTGTTCAGGTTAGTTATCATTGTTTTAGTTTACAATGGAGCCCCTAGTTCCACTCTTCATACCCCTGATGCCTCCTTTGTCCCACCTCCCACACATGCGGTGACCTCACCCATTACAACCAGCATGTCCAGAGATACAACCTCTCTCATCATCACCCAGCGCCTGGGCTTACCTCCGCTGTACCCGCACCCCACCATACCCCTGTCTGCGCATTATGCCCTGAATATATTCTACCATGCCCAGAAATCTGCTCCTTTTATTCTCTGTCCCCAACGCTCTAGGCGACCAGTTTTGATAGCCTTTTGATAGCCTTTAGCCGCCTTTTGATAGCCTTTAGCCGCACCCTCATACTACTCCTCCTCTGTTCCGCGGGTGATGTGGAGGTAAACCCAGGCCCTGCATGTCCCCAGGCACACTCTGCTAACCCTGATGTCCTTGCCGTGTCTGAATCCTGGCTCAGGAAGGCCACCAAAAATTATGACATTTCCAGACCCAACTATAACATTTTCCGTCAAGATAGAACTGCCAAAGGGGTAGGAGTTGCAGTCTACTGCAGAGATAGCCTGCAAAGTAATGTCATACTTTCCAGGTCCATACCCAAACAGTTCGAACTACTAATTTTAAAAATTACTCTCTCCAGAAATAAGTCTCTCACTGTTGCCGCCTGCTACCGACCCCCCTCAGCTCCCAGCTGTGCCCTGGACACCATTTGTGAATTGATCGCCCCCCATCTAGCTTCAGGGTTTGTTCTGTTAGGTGACCTAAACTGGGATATGCTTAACACGGCAGTCCTACAATCTAAGCTAGATGCCAGGTACAACCCTAAATCTGTAAACAAGGGCACCCTCATAGACGTCATCCTGACCAACTGGCCCCTCAAATACACCTCCGCTGTCTTCAACCAGGATCTCAGCGATCACTGCCTCATTGCCTGTATCCGCTACGGAGCCGCAGTCAAACGACCACCCCTCATCACTGTCAAACGCTCCCTAAAACACTTCTGTGAGCAGGCCTTTCTAATCGACCTGGCCCGGGTATCCTGGAAGGACATTGACCTCATCCCGTCAGTTGAGGATGCCTGGTCATTCTTTAAAAGTAACTTCCTCACCATTTTAGATAAGCATGCTCCGTTCAAAAAATGCAGAACTAAGAACAGATATAGCCCTTGGTTCACGCCAGACCTGACTGCCCTCGACCAGCACAAAAACATCCTGTGGCGGACTGCAATAGCATCGAATAGTCCCCGCGATATGCAACTGTTCAGGGAAGTCAGGAACCAATACACGCAGTCAGTCAGGAAAGCTAAGACCAGCTTCTTCAGGCAGAAATTTGCATCCTGTAGCTCCAACTCCAAAAGGTTCTGGGACACTGTGAAGTCCATGGAGAACAAGAGCACCTCCTCCCAGCTGCCCACTGCACTGAGGCTAGGTAACACGGTCACCACCGATAAATCCATGATTATCGAAAACTTCAACAAGCATTTCTCAACGGCTGGCCATGCCTTCCGCCTGGCTACTCCAACCTTGGCCAACAGCTCTGCCCCCCCCCCCCCCCCCGCATCTACTCGCCCAAGCCTCTCCAGGTTCTCCTTTACCCAAATCCAGATAGCAGATGTTCTGAAAGAGCTGCAAAACATGGACCCGTACAAATCAGCTGGGCTTGACAATCTGGACCCTCTATTTCTGAAACTATCCGCCGCCATTGTCGCAACCCCTATTACCAGCCTGTTCAACCTCTCTTTCATATCGTCTGAGATCCCCAAGGATTGGGAAAGCTGCCGCAGTCATCCCCCCTCTTCAAAGGGGGAGACACCCTGGACCCAAACTGTTACAGACCTATATCCATCCTGCCCTGCCTATATAAGGTCTTCGAAAGCCAAGTCAACAAACAGGTCACTGACCATCTCGAATCCCACCGTACCTTCTCCGCTGTGCAATCTGGTTTCCGAGCCGGTCACGGGTGCACCACAGCCACACTCAAGGTACTAAACGATATCATAACCGCCATCGATAAAAGACAGTACTGTGCAGCTGTCTTCATCGACCTTGCCAAGGCTTTCGACTCTGTCAATCACCATATTCTTATCGGCAGACTCAGTAGCCTCGGTTTTTCTGATGACTGCCGTGCCTGGTTAACCAACTACTTTGCAGACAGAGTTCAGTGTTTCAAATCGGAGGGCATGCTGTCCGGTCCTCTGGCAGTCTCTATGGGGGTGCCACAGGGTTAAATTCTCAGGCCGACTCTTTTCTCTGTATATATCAATGATGTTGCTCTTGCTGCGGGCAATTCCCTGATTAACCTCTACGCAGACACCATTCTATATACTTCCGGCCCGTCCTTGGACACTGCTATCTAACCTCCAAACGAGCTTCAATGCCATACAACACTCCTTCCGTGGCCTCCAACTGCTCTTAAACGCTAGTAAAACCAAATGCATGCTTTTCAACCGTTCGCTGCCTGCACCCGCACGCCTGACTAGCATCACCACCCTGGATGGTTCCGACCTTGAATATGTGGACATCTATAAGTACCTAGGTGTCTGGCTAGACTGTAAACTCTCCTTCCAGACTCATATCAAACATCTCCAATCGAAAATCAAATCCAGAGTCAGGTTTCTATTCCGCAACAAACCCTCCTTCACTCACGCCTCCAAACTTACCCTAGTAAAACTGACTATCCTACCGATCCTCGACTTCGGCGATGTGATCTACAAAATAGCTTCCAACTCTCTACTCAGCAAACTGGATGCAGTTTATCACAGTGCCATCCGTTTTGTCACTAATGCTCCTTATACCACCCACCACTGCGACCTGTATGCTCTAGTCGGCTGGCCCTCGCTACATATTCGTCGCCAGACCCACTGGCTCCAGGCCATCTACAAGTCCATGCTAGGTAAAGCTCCGCCTTATCTCAGTTCACTGGTCACGATGGCAACACCCACCCGTAGCACGCGCTCCAGCAGGTGTATCTCACTGATCATCCCTAAAGCCAACACCTCATTTGGCCGCCTTTCGTTCCAGTTCTCTGCTGCCTGTGACTGGAACGAATTGCAAAAATCGCTGAAGTTGGAGACTTTTATCTCCCTCACCAACTTCAAACATCTGCTATTGAGCAGCTAACCGATCGCTGCAGCTGTACATAGTCTATCGGTAAATAGCCTACCCATTTTTACCTACCTCATCCCCATACTGTTTTTATTTATTTACTTTTCTGCTCTTTTGCACACCAATATCTCTACCTGTACATGACCATCTGATCATTTATCACTCCAGTGTTAATCTGCTAAATTGTAATTATTTGCCTACCTCCTCATGCCTTTTGCACACAATGTATATAGACACTCTTTTTTTTCTACTGTGTTATTGACTTGTTAATTGTTTACTCCATGTGTAACTCTGTGTTGTCTGTTCACACTGCTATGCTTTATCTTGGCCAGGTCGCAGTTGCAAATGAGAACTTGTTCTCAACTAGCCTACCTGGTTAAATAAAGGTGAAATAAATCTAAATAAATAAAATAAACACACACACACACACACAAACACCAGTGGCATAGCCAGAACTATAGGTAAAGCAGCGAATTGCTGCAATTTGACACATTTTACCATGGGGCAATGACAAAAAAGTTGTAGTTTTATAGCTAATCGCATGCTATTCTACACATTCTGGTATTAGGCTGATAGAACATTTAGCTGTTTTAAAGCTAATTGAAGCTATAAATATACGTCTGTTGACTGAATAAAGCTCTGGATTATGAGCTATCTTGTTTGCTAAATTAACAAATTAAATATGCAGTGGCATGGTGCATATAGCCATAGAAGCACAGTGACATATGCCTCAATGTAGTCATATTCGTGACTTATTGGTGGTGTGGCTTTCAGTTCAGTTGGCAACCCATCTCGTGAGATTGAATGTTATTCCAGTTCACCTGTTCTGATATATTTAATAAAATATGAAAAACCCAGTGCACTGCTTGGTATGCATTCCATCCTATGGTGTTTGCATGTTTAGTTAAAAATACAAGTAATGTCCTCTTTGGAACACAGACAAATGAAGAGCATAAAAAAATATAGCTCCCATGCCTACACCCCTGACACCCCTGACACACACACACAACCTTTGATACTCTTGTCTGTTTGTGCTACAAGCTTGGCACACCTGATTTGGGGTGTTTCTCTCATTCTTTTTTTATTTATTTAATATATTTTAGAATAAGGCTGTAACGTAACAAAATGTGGAAAAAGTCAAGGGGTCTGAATACTTTCCGAAGGCACTGTATATACAGGAGCCACAATGCAGCCATCGGAGGTCATAAAACAGATCACATACTGACTAATCCACCAGAGGTCATAAAACAGGTTACATACTGACTAATCCACCAGAGGTCATAGGACAGATCACATACTGACTAATCTACCAGAGGTCATAGGACAGATCACATACTGACTAATCCACCAGAGGTCATAAAACAGGTCACATACTGACTAATCCACCAGAGGTCATAGGACAGATCACATACTGACTAATCCACCAGAGGTCATAAAACAGGTCACATACTGACTAATCCACCAGAGGTCATTGGACAGATCACATACTGACTAATCCAACAGAGGTCATAGGACAGGTCACATACTGACTAATCCACCAGAGGTCATTGGACAGGTCACATACTGACTAATCCACCGGAGGTCATTGGACAGGTCACATACTGACTAATCCACCAGAGGTCATTGGACAGGTCACATACTGACTAATCCAACAGAGGTCATTGGACAGGTCACATACTGACTAATCCACCAGAGGTCATTGGACAGGTCACATACTGACTAATCCACCAGAGGTCATTGGACAGGTCACATACTGACTAATCCACCAGAGGTCATTGGACAGGTCACATACTGACTAATCCAACTGAGTTCATAAAACAGGTCACATACTGACTAATCCACCAGAGGTCATAGGACAGGTCACATACTGACTAATCCCGCTGTGTGCTTTTCAGGTCAATGGTCACAAAAGTTCATTTTTCTCTCTCTCTCTCTCTCTCTCTCTCTCTCTCTCTCTCTCTCTTTCTCTTTCTCTTTCTCTGTAGTGATGGAAAATATGGCTGTGAGTACCTCCACTCTGGCCAATGAGGAGTTTGACAGAAACGTACCGCGGATCTGCGGTGTGTGTGGGGACAAGGCCACCGGTTTCCACTTCAATGCCATGACCTGCGAGGGCTGCAAGGGTTTCTTCAGGTACGGACACACACACACACACACACTCCTGGCAACAACAAGCCCTTTTGTTGTGGGTATACACACACACACACACACACACACACACACAGAAAGCTACTTTACGCCCAGTCGTCCACGCTTACATAAGAGCACGCACAAACATACTGTGTCATACTATGCATGCTTGTTCAAGCGCCCAGACATGCATACATTTACAGTTCATCACACGCTGAAGCACACACACGTACTGTACACTCAACTATTTAAAGTAAGATGCACCAAATGACCTCTCCTCTATGTGTGTGAATGTGTGCATGTCTGTTTTCCTGCATGGGTCCATTTTTCCACAGCTCATGTGTAACACCTCTTCTCAGAGTAGAGCAGGCAGGCCCATTGCCCTAGCGACTTCAGACTCCACACAGACACAGCTTGTAAACATGCTGCTGGAGAACCAGTACTGTTCTTCCTTCAGACAAGTCTGTGTCAACACAGTTCATGTATAAAGACAAAGACTGAAAAAATAGTATTCTTTCCATACTTATGTCCCAGCAGCCCTTGGCTTACACTTTTTTTTCAGGCAGGTGTGTGTGTGCGCGTGTTTACAGATGTAGGATATTAATTTGATCATCCTATTGCAGGAGAATGTTCCTACAATGCAGGAAATGTAAAACGTGTGTTGTATTTTAGATATGAAAAGGCTTCTGAACTTTTCTATTTCCACGTTGACATTTCAGACTTGATTTTCCATTATGAAAAATGTATCAACCTCTAGAAAAATGTCCATTAATTATAATCATAATAATTCACATTTCCTCATGCTGCAGGATTATTTTCCTGCTGTAACGAACTGGCTCAAATTAAGATTCTACATCTGTATGTGTGTCAGAGAAGGAGGAAGAAGATATTTCTTAACATATTTACAGTAATTACACGGGTGGGTGTTCGTGAGTGTGTGGGGGGGATATATGTGGGGGGGTGCGTGTGCACGTCCGTGTGTTTGTGAGTGTGTGGGGAAGGGATATATGCGGGGGGGGGGGGGGGGGGGGGAGTGCACACGTTTGAATTTTTCCACGTGGTGTTACAGCCTGAATTGAAAATGTATAACATTTAGATTTTTTGGTCGCTGGCCTCAACACCATACCCTATAATGCCAAAGTGGAATTATGTTTTTTTGACATTTTTACAAATTAATAAAAAATGTAAAGCTGAAAAGTCTTCAGTCAATAAATATTCCACCCCTTTATTATGGCAAGCCTAGATAAGTTCAGGAGTAAAAATGTGCTTAAGTTACATAATGAGTTGCATGGCATCACTATGTGCAATAATAGTGTTTAACATGATTTTTGAATGACTACCTCATCTCTGTACCCCACAAATACAATTATCTGTAAGGTCCCTCAGTCAAGCAGTGAATTTCAAACACAGATTCAACCACAAAGACCAGGGAGGTTTTCCAATGCCTCGCAAAAAAGGGCACTTATTGGTAGATGGGTAAAACATTGAATATCCCTTTGAGCATGGTGAAATTATTCATTACACTTTAGATGGTGTATCAATACACCCAGTCACTACAAAGATACAGGTTGCCTTCCTAACTCAGTTGCCGGAGAGGAAGGAATCCGCTCAGGGAATAAACTATGAGGCCAATGGTGACTGGAAAACCGTTACAGAATGTAATGGCTGTGATAGGAGGAAACTGCTGAGAATGGTCAACAACATTGTAGTTACTCCACAATACTAACCTAAATGACAGAGTGAAAAGAAGGAATCTTGTAAAGAATAAAACATTTCCAAAACATGCATCCTGTTTGCAACAAGGCACTAAAGTAATACTGCAAAAAATGGGGCAAAGCAATTAACATTTTGTCCTGAAAACAAAGTGTTATATTTGGGACAAATCCAATAAAACACATTACTGAGTACCACTCTCCAAATTTGTAAGCATATTGGTGGCTGCATCATGTTTTGGGTATTTGTATGTATTATTCCCATTAGCTGTTGCCAAGGCAGCAGCTACTCTTCCTGGCATCCAAGCAAAAAGATTAAACAGTATCATATAACAGTATTACACATCTACATACAGTTGAAGTCGGAAGTTTACATACACTTAGGTTGGAGTCATTAAAACTCGTTTTTCAACCACTCCACAAATTTCTTGTTAACAAACTATAATTTTGGCAAGTCGGTTAGGACATCTACTTTGTACATGACACAAGTAATTTTTCCAACAATTGTTTACAAACATTATTTCACTTATCTTTCACTGTATCACAATTCCAGTGGGTCAGAAGTTTACATACACTAAGTTGACTGTGCCTTTAAACAGTCTTTAAAGCTTCTGATAGGCTAATTGACATAATTTGAGTCAATTGGAGGTGTACCTCTGGATGTATTTCAAGGCCTAACTTCAAACTCGGTGCTTCTTTGCTTGATATCATGGGAAAATCAGAAGAAATCAGCCAAGACCTCAGAAAAAAAATTGTTGACCTCCACAAGTCTGGTTCATCCTTGGGAGCAATTTCCAAACGCGTGAAGGCACCACATTCATCTGTACAAACAATAGTATGCAAGTATAAACACCATGGGACCACGCAGCCATCATACCGCTTAGGAAGGAGACGTGTTCTGTCTCCTAGAGATGAACGTACTTTGGTGCGAAAAGTGCAAATCAATCCCAGAACAACAGCAAAGGACCTTGTGAAGATGCTGGAGGAAACAGGTACAAAAGTATCTATATCCACAGTAAAATGAGTCATATATCAACATAACCTGAAAGGCCACTCAGTAAGGAAGAAGCCACTGCTCCAAAACCGGCATAAAAAAGCCAGACTACGGTTTGCAACTGCACATGGGGACAAAGATCGTACTTTTTGGAGAAATGTCCTCTGGTCTGATGAAACAAAATTAGAACTGTTTGGCCATAATGACCATCATTATGTTTGGAGGAAAAAGGGGGAGGCTAGCAAGCCGAAGAACACCATCCCAACCGTGAAGCATGAGGTGGCAGCATCATGTTGTGGGGGTGCTTTGCTGCAGGAGGGGCTGGTGCACTTCACAAAATAGATGGCATCATGAGGAGGAAAATTATGTGGATATCTTGAAGCAACATCTCAAGACATCAGTCAGGAAGTTAAAGCTTGGTTGCAAATGGGTCTTCCAGATGGACGATGACCCCAAGCATACTTTCAAAGTTGTGGCAAAATAGCTTAAGGATAACAAAGTCAAGGTATTGGAGTGGCCATCACAAAGCCCTGACCTCAATCATATAGAACATTTGTGGGCAGAACTGAAAAAGTGTGTGCGAGCAAGGAGGCCTACAAACCTGACTCATTTACACCAGCTCTGTCAGGAGCCAAAATTCACCAAACGTATTGTGGGAAGCTTGTGGAAGGCTACCGAAGCGTTTGACCCAAGTTAAACTATTTAAAGGCAATGCTACCAAATACTAATTGAGTGTATGTAAACTTCTGACCCAGTGGGAATGTGATGAAAGAAATAAAAGCTGAAATAAATCATCCTCTCTACTATTATTCTGACATTTCACATTCTTAAAATAAAGTGGTGATCCCAACTGACCTAAAACAGGGAATTTTTACTAGGATTACATGTCAGGAATTGTGAAAAACTGAGTTTAAATGTATTTGGCTAAGGTGTATGTAAACTTCCGAAGTTCAACTGTATCTACAATACAAAATGTAAAATACCACCATATTACAATAGACTAGACAGCTGCCCTGGGGAATTCCTGATTCTAACTGGATTATTAAAAAAAAAAAAAAAAATTTACCTTTATTTTACTAGGCAAGTCAGTTAATTAAGAACAAATTCTTATTTTCAATGACGGCCTAGGAACAGTGGGTTAACTGCCTGTTCAGGGGCAGAACGACAGATTTTTCCATCGAAGAACACCCTCTGTGTTCTGTTAGACAGGTAACTCTTTATCCACAATATAGCAGGGGGTGTAAAGCCATAACACCCTCTGTGTTCTGTTAGACAGGTAACTCTTTATCCACAATATAGCAGGGGGTGTAAAGCCATAACACCCTCTGTGTTCTGTTAGACAGGTAACTCTTTATCCACAATATAGCAGGGGGTGTAGTAAAGCCATAACACCCTCTGTGTTCTGTTAGACAGGTAACTCTTTATCCACAATATAGCAGGGGGTGTAAAGCCATAACACCCTCTGTGTTCTGTTAGACAGGTAACTCTTTATCCACAATATAACAAGGGGTGTAAAGCCATAACACCCTCTGTGTTCTGTTAGACAGGTAACTCTTTATCCACAATATAGCAGGGGGTGTAAAGCCATAACACCCTCTGTGTTCTGTTAGACAGGTAACTCTTTACCCACAATATAGCAGGGGGTGTAAAGCCATAACACCCTCTGTGTTCTGTTAGACAGGTAACTCTTTATCCACAATATAGCAGGAGGTGTAAAGACATAACCTGTTTTTTCCAGCACTAGACTATGAACGATAATGTCAAAAGCCGCAATGAAGTCTAACAAATCAGCCCCCACAATCGTTTTATCAATCTCTCGGGCTATCATTAGACAATTGTGTAAGTGCCGTGCTTATTGAAAATCCTTCCCTATAAACATGCTGAAAGTCTGTCACTTTGTTTACTGTAAAATAACATTGTATCTGGTCAAACACAATTTTTTCCCAAAGTTTACTAAGGGTTGGTAACGGGCTGATTGATCGGCTATTTGAGCCAGTAAAAGGGGGCTTTACTATTCTTGGGTAGCGGAATGACTTTTGCTTCCCTCCAGGCCTGAGAGCACACACTTTCTAGTAGGCTTAAATTGAAGATATGGCAAATAGGAGTGGCAATATCGTCCGCTATTATCCTCAGTAATTTTCCATTCAAGTTGTCAGACCCCGGTGGCTTGTCATTGTTGATAGGTGAAAAAATGGTTGTCTCTTCCACACTCACTTTACAGAACTCAAAAGTACAATGCTTGTCTTTCATAATTTGGTTAGATATACTTGGATGTGTAGTGTCAGTTTGTTACCAATGAAGAAAATAATTAAAACATTGAACATTCAATAAATGTGCAGAAATGTACAAATAAATCAATTCACTTTGTCGTTAAGGGTTATTGTGTGTAGATGGGAGGGAAAAAAGTGTATTTAATTGTTTTCAGGCTGTAACACCGCAAAATGTAGAATAAGTCAGGGGTTATGAATACTGTCTGAAGGCCCTGTATGTCCTAACATATTTACGGTAATATGTGTGTGTTGCACTGAATATCTTTGTAGCATGACCCTCTCTCTCTCTCGCTCTTTCTCTTTCTTTCTCTCTCTCTCTCCACACCAACCGAACAGACCACTTATCAAGCACCTTATGCTGATATTGTTAAATATAAGTAGCCTATAATAGAGAAATGTGAAGTTTGAAATGAAATGTGTCTGCTAGTACAGGGGCTTGGGAAAGTATTCACCCCCTTTTGGCTCCTATTTTGTTGCCTTACAACCTGGAATTAAAATTGATTTTGGGGGGGTTTGTATCATTTGATTTACACAACATGCCTACCATTTTGAAGATTAAAATATTGTTTTTATTGTGAAACAAGAAATAAGACAAAAAAAACAGACAACTTAAGTCTGCATAACTATTCACCCCCAAAGTCAAGACTTTGTAGAGCCGCCTTTTGCAGCAATTACAGCTGCAGTTCTCTTGGGGTACGTCTCTATAAGCCTGGCACATCTGCTCCAGCTCCTTCAAGTGGTATGGGTTCCGCTGGTGTACAGCAATCTTTAAGTGATACCACAGATTCTCAATTGGATTGAGGTCTGGGCTTTGACTAGGCCAAATCCCCTTAAACCACACAAGTGTTGCTTTAGCAGTATGCTTAGGGTCATTTGTCCTGCTGGAAGGTGAACCTCCATCCCAGTCTCAAATCTCTGGAAGACTGAAACAGGTTTCCCTCAAGAATTTCCCTGTATTTAGCTCTATCCATCATTCCTTCAATTCTGACCAGTTTCTCAGTCCCTGCCGATGGAAAAACATCCCCACAGCATGATGCTGCCACCATCATGCTATACTCTAGGGATGTTGTTGGTGTTGGGTTTGCTCCAGACATAGCTATATTCTTTGATGGCCAAAAAGATACATGTTAGTCTCATCTGACCAGAGTACCTTCTTCCATATGTTTGGGGAGTCTCCCACATGCCTTTTGGAGAACACCAAACATGTTTGCTTATTTTTTTCTTTAAGCAATGGCTTTTTTTCTGGCCACTCTTCCATAAAGCCCAGCTCTGTGGAGTGTCCGGCTTAAAGTGGTCCTATGGACAGATACTCCAATCTCTGCTATGGAACTTTGCATCTCCTTCAGGCTTACCTTTGGTCTCTTTGTTGCCTCTCTGATTAATGCCCTCCTTGCCTGGTCCATGAGTTTAGGTGGGCTGCCCTCTCTTGGCAGGTTTGTTACAGTGCCATATTCTTTCTATTTTTTTATAATGTATTTAATGGTGTTCCGTTTTTTTTTGTAACCCAACCCTGATCCGTACTTCTCCACAGCTTTGTCTCTGACCTGTTTGGAGAGCTCCTTGGTCTGCATTGTGCAAACTTTTACAAGGCACTGTATGTGCTTACTGTCAATTGATAGGTATAACATTTGAAGTAGTAGTTGGAGTTTTAAGTAACTGTGATGCACATGAATGTTATAAACGTATTGTTCTATTTGTCATTATTGTAATAATTCAGCTCAGATAGTCACAAGGAAGGTCATAGGTCATCCAGTATAACGTGTGGCAAAAGGGTCACGCTGCTTTCAGCACCATATTTAAGGACATTCATCACATTCCTCCATCTCTCTCTTTCTACTTCTCTCCCCCCGCCACCACTCTCTCTTTCTACTTCTCTCTCCCCGCCACCACTCTCTCTTTCTACTTCTCTCTCTTTCTACTTCTCTCTCCCCGCCACCACTCTCTCTTTCTACTTCTCTCTCCCCGCCACCACTCTCTCTCTTTCTACTTCTCCCCCCGCTACTCTCTCTCTTTCTACTTCTCCCCCCGCTCTCTCTCTTTCTACTTCTCCCCCCCGCCACCACTCTCTCTCTTTCTACTTCTCCCCCGCTACTCTCTCTCTTTCTACTTCCCCCCTGCCACCACTCTCTCTTTCTACCCCCCCCGCCACCACTCTCTCTCTTTCTACTTCTCTCCCCCGCCACCACTCTCTCTCTTTCTACTTCTCTCCCCCGCCACCACTCTCTCTCTTTCTACTTCTCTCCCCCGCCACCACTCTCTCTTTCTACTTCTCTCCCCCGCCACCACTCTCTCTCTTTCTACTTCTCTCCCCCGCTGCCACCTCTCTCTTTCTACTTCTCTCCCCCCGCTGCCACTCTCTCTCTTTCTACTTCTCTCCCCCGCCGCCACTCTCTCTCTTTCTACTTCTCTCCCCCGCCGCCACTCTCTCTCTTTCTACTTCTCTCCCCCGCCGCCACTCTCTCTCTTTCTACTTCCCCCCCGCCACCACTCTCTCTCTTTCTACTTCTCTCCCCCGCCGCCACTCTCTCTCTTTCTACTTCTCTCCCCCGCCACCACTCTCTCTCTTTCTACTTCTCTCCCCCGCCACCCTCTCTCTCTTTCTACTTCTCTCCCCCGCCACCACTCTCTCTCTTTCTACTTCTCTCCCCCGCCACCACTCTCTCTCTTTCTACTTCTCTCCGCTCGCCGCCACTCTCTCTCTCTTTCTACTTCTCTCCCCCGCTGCCACTCTCTCTCTTTCTACTTCTCTCCCCCGCTGCCACTCTGTCTCTTTCTACTTCTCTCCCCCGCTGCCACTCTCTCTCTTTCTACTTCTCTCCCCCGCTGCCACCTCTCTCTTTCTACTTCTCTCCCCCGCCGCCACTCTCTCTCTTTCTACTTCTCTCCCCCGCCGCCACTCTCTCTCTTTCTACTTCTCTCCCCCGCCGCCACTCTCTCTCTTTCTACTTCTCTCCCCCGCCGCCACTCTCTCTCTTTCTACTTCTCTCCCCCGCCGCCACTCTCTCTCTTTCTACTTCTCTCCCCCGCTGCCACTCTCTCTCTTTCTACTTCTCTCCCCGCTGCCACTCTCTCTCTTTCTACTTCTCTCCCCCGCCGTCACTCTCTCTCTTTCTACTTCTCTCCCCGCCGCCACTCTCTCTCTTTCTAATTCTCTCCCCCCGCACCGCCACTCTCTCTCTCTTTCCTCTCCCCCTCTACAGACGCAGTATGAAGCGTAAGGCTAGCTTCACATGCCCCTTCAACGGCAGTTGCACCATCACCAAAGACAATCGCCGCCACTGCCAGGCCTGCCGGCTCAAACGCTGCGTGGACATCGGAATGATGAAGGAGTGTGAGTGTCCGTTCTGCACAGATGTAGGATTAGGTTCCCCTTCCCCAAATCCTAATGTCAGCAACTAAGGGGGAACAATGCAAAACTGGCCTTAGATCAGTACCTAGAGGCAACGTCATCCCACTCAACTCTTCTGTCAGAAATACTTTTTCATTTTGACTGTCAGAGGATAGCCTTGCAGGCTAGATCAGTGTTACTTTAATCCTGGTCCAGGGGACTCAAAGGGTTGCACATTTCATTTTTTGCCATAGTACTACACCCCTAATTTAAACAATCAACTCATCATTAAACCTTTGACTAGTAGAATCAGGTGTTTAGTACTAATCTGGTATGTAGACCCCTTGGTTCTAGGACCAGGATTAAGAAACACATGATTAGAGGTGTAAGATCACATAATATGATCACGCACACACAAAGGAAAATATCATTTGACTCACTACAGGGAGAAATGTATTTTCATCCCATTGTTAGGCAACTCTTCTTAATAAGAAATACACTAATTTCTCTCCCATGAGTGTCTGAATGATCTCTTGAATTTTGAATGATGTTTTGAACCATGGAAGATGTGTGTGTTGAAAAGAGCAGAGAGAGCACTAAAGAGAGAAATGATAAGTCTGCTGTTAGGTAACTGTTAATGGGGTTTAATGGCACACTGATAAGAACAGGAGATAATTCATCTCATGGAGGAAAATGGAATTTCAGTCAAAATAACTCCTTTGTTATTAGACGTCAGTACGTGTCAGCTTTAAAACACAAATTAGCCTGCCAATAGCAATGACAAACACACACGCGCACACGCACACACACACGCACGCGCACGCACGCACACACACATACAGAAAAAACCCACGGACCTTTGAACAAACAGGACTCGAATCACAACACTGTCTAACCCAGGGGTCAAACATCCGGCCCGCGGGAGGGTCCAATCCGGACTGTGGGGGGGGGGGGTCTAATCCCGCCCCCCGGGTGGTTTGAGTTAAAAAACTAAACGCAGAGGATTATTATTGACCAATTATTTGTGCGGCCCCACGGATCTCATTGAAGACCGAATGGCGCATCTGGGGCAAAATGAGTTTGATACCCCTGATCTAACCCTGCCCCCTTCTTTTGTACCCATAGAGAGCAAGGCACACACCATATTTACCTATAGAAGCATTTGGACCCGGTCAAGACCTTCTAGGTCATTTCCCTCATAAGAATGTTTATAACATCCACCTGGAGTACTAGAGCATTCTGGGAGGGCCTGTACATTATGCTCCCTTTTGAACTTTAGAGACCTGCGGATGTTTTCGCCACACTTCAAATGGACTCTGTTTTCAGTCTGTTAATAGAATGTTTGGTTGTTCTTTTGTTTTCCCCATGAACTTTGTATTTGAAGCAGTGAATTCCCAGAGAGTGAATTCACAGTGCTCCCAACACCGCACATGAATAGGAGCCAGTGCACTTATGCTGCTGCTGCTATGACAACAATCTGTTTTAGTGTGGAACAGAGTGTGAGCTAATTCAGTGGCTGGAACAACAACAGGGGGAACGGAGTGGAGATAATGCTTTGTGTGTTGACGACAGGACGATGCGTGTACTGCGCAACCTAGTCACGTTGTAGAACACACGCTGGCTCGCGCTTGTGTACACACACTGACACACACACATTTAAATACGCTCACTTTCTCAAACACACACACACAACTTAAATACCCTCACTTTCTCACACACACACAACTTAAATACCCTCACTTTCTCAAACACACACACACAACTTAAATACGCTCACTTTCTCACACACACACACACAACTTAAATACCCTCACTTTCTCAAACACACACACACAACTTAAATATACTAATTTCTTAAACACCCATACACACTTACATATGCTAGTTCAAACACACACACACAGCATCAGCATTAACATCTCTATTTTGCCTATGTTCCAATCATTTCAGTCTGAAATAGTCAGGGTGTGGTATCTGCATTTCTCTCTGTCGCACCACTTCTTTCTTTAGCGTTTCTCCCTCCTCTGAAGCCTTCTTTCTGCTCATTCAATAAAACATTTTCTCTTTCTTTAACCCTCTCTCTTGCTCTTGCTCTCTTTCTACTCCTTTTTCTAACCCTGATATTTGTCTTTCCGTATCTCTTTCTCTGACCTCTGATCTCTTCCCGCTCAATCCCGCTCTTCATCACTCTCTTTCTAAACCCCTCTCTCTCCATCCTACTTCTTTCTTTCTTTCTTTCTTTCTTTCTTTCTTTCTTTCTTTCTTTCTTTCTTTCTGTATCGCTCTCTCTCTGTCTGTCTGTCTCTCTCTCTCTGTCTCTCTCTCTCTCTCTCTCTGTCTCTCTCTGTCGCTCTCTGTCGCTCTCTGTCTCTCTCTGTCGCTCTCTGTCTCTCTGTCGCTCTCTGTCTGTCTCTCTCTCTGTCTCTCTCTCTGTCGCTCTCTGTCGCTCTCTGTCTCTGTCTGTCTCTCTCTCTCTGTCGCTCTCTGTCTCTCTCTCTGTCGCTCTCTGTCGCTCTCTGTCTCTGTCTGTCTCTCTCTCTCTGTCGCTCTCTGTCTCTCTCTGTCTCTCTCTCTGTCGCTCTCTGTCTCTCTCTGTCTCTGTCTGTCTCTCTCTCTGTCTCTCTCTCTCTCTGTCTCTCTCTGTCTCTCTCTCTCTCTGTCTCTCTCTGTCTCTCTCTCGCTCTCTGTCGCTCTCTGTCGCTCTCTGTCTCTCGCTCCCTCCCAGTCATTCTGACAGATGAGGAGGTGCAGCGGAAGAAAGATCTGATCCAACGGAGGAAGGATGAGGAGGCGCAGCGGGAGGCGCAGAGGGAGGCGCAGCGACCCCGGCTGAGCGAGGACCAGAGCCAGATCATCGCCACACTGGTGGAGGCACACCACAAGACCTACGACGACTCCTACTCCGACTTCAACCGCTTCAGGGTCCGTGTCCACTCCGTTACACAAGTTTCCACTCAGTAACACCGGTCTCCACTCCGTTACACCAGATTCAACTCTATAATACCAGTGTTCAGTCCGTAACACCAACCTCCAATTTGTCACACCAGTCTCCACTCCGTTACACCAGTATTCACTGTGTAACACCAGTCTCCACCCTGTAACACCAGTATTCACTGTGTAACACCAGTCTCTACTCCGTTACACCAGTATTCACTGTGTAACACCAGTCTCCACCCTGTAACACCAGTATTCACTGTGTAACACCAGTCTCTACTCTGTTACACCAGTATTCACTGTGTAACACCAGTCTCCACCCTGTAACACCAGTATTCACTGTGTAACACCAGTCTCTACTCCGTTACACCAGTATTCACTGTGTAACACCAGTCTCCACCCTGTAACACCAGTATTCACTGTGTAACACCAGTCTCTACTCTGTT